>NC_088337.1:18305000-18605000 GCF_036884655.1 Musa acuminata AAA Group | reverse complement strand
TCTAAACACAATCAATTAGTTTCATTATCAAAATCTGAGATTCAACAATCTCCCCCTTTTTTATGATGACAACTAATTGATGACTAACGGAGTTAACCTTAACTCCCCGGAGTTTAACCAAACTCCCCCTATCAATATGTCATTGATAGAACACTTGGATTATCCCAAATCCAAGTAACATTCATCACATGTTATGAAAAACATTTAAACTATCATGCAAATATATATAAAATATTCAATTCAATGCATGAAGTCATCAATATACTTCTCCCCCTATGCCATCAACAAAAAGGAGAAGTAGCTCTAACTATTTTAAAATATATTCAAGTTTTTATAACATGAAGCTAGATTTTCATCACAACATATAAGCACAAAAGCACACCAAGATTCTTAAGTTCAATCATGGCAATTCAACACTTGAATTTTTGTGCAAGATTTCACTTTGCTTTTCTTTGCAATTAACAATATTTATGATGTTTGATATAGCAAATTTCTTCATTACAATTATCGAGCTAGCAAATTCTTCATTCAAGTGTGCAAGCTAGCAATAACTTTCTCCCCCTTTGTCAATGTCAAAAAGAAGGAGAGGAACCAATGATTTAGACTTTTACATCAACTTTGCATCAATCAATATTTCAATCATCACATGATGCATACAAGACAATAATGCAAAGAAATCATTTCATGAAGGATATCAATGTGAAAATTCACCAAGGATCACATGATACAATCGTAAATCATGATATCATTATGCGATACATCATGAGATTGATAATTTATCATATCAATGAAAGATATCAATTGTTAAACATGATATGATAATAGTCTCAAATTTTTAATTTGCGATACATGTGATACATTACAATATACTAAAAAATTTAATGCGATGCTTTTAAGGATATCAACCTATTTTTGATACAAAGCATGGTAAGAGCAATTATATTGCAAGTTTTCTAAGTTTTGCATTTTTTGCTTCTTTCGAGATAGCAATTCTTTGCTTCTCTTTAGATTGCAGGATTTGCAATTCATTGGTAGTGTTCATGATAGCAAGTTCTTTCAACGAAATGATCAAGCTAGCAAATTTTCCTTCCTTTGAAATATGCAGGCTAGTAAACTAACTCCCCCTTTATCAATATCAAAAAGAAGGGAGAAACCAATGGCTAAAAAAAAATTAATCATTATACAAGCCATATTATAAAATCATGTCATGATATCAAGAAAATTCAAGAAGGACATGATTCATTCGATAAATCTTTTTAATAGAGCAAAAGAATTATACAACCAAGGATCATGATTAAAATATATCGATATCATAGATCAAGTCATGATTCATGATTCATTATAAAGCAAATTAATTTTCAATCATCATATAAGGCATTTAAAGAATCTTTGAAACATAGGAGAATGATTAATTTAAGCATGCAATGTTTCAATCAAATTCAAGTCATGAATACCAATATTTTCATATTGTGAGTATCAATTCATGAATACCAAAAGATATTTTTTGTGATTCCAATTTTGCAAGATCAAGATTATGATTTAGATAAAACTCATTCAAATCAAATCGTTAACTTGAAATTCATAATCAAGTCATCAAAATCAATTTTGAGATTCACAAAATATCATGAAATCATTAATCTCGATTAGATGGGAAAAGTATTTTTTAAGTGATTCTTTTTCATCTAAGCATGCCTTAGTCATTATATGCCAAATCAAGATAAGCATGAAAGTTCAAGACGTAAAGGTAAAATCTTATAAAACAACTCATCAAGCAAGATTTTAAACATCTATTTTCAAGCCAAAGTAAGTCAAGGATTCAATTATCTCATGTCATGAATTCCAATAGGCATCTCAAATTATCAACATCACATTAAAAAGATATTTCAAAAAGACATATCGATAAGTGATTCATTTGTATCATTTCATTTCGGAAGATTCTCCTCTTTGGTAAATCAATCTAGGAGAACAAAATGAATTAAGGGAGATATAATATGATTGAAGCATTGAACATGATTTATATTTAAAATGTGTCTCATGTCATAAGTATGAATCAAGCATTTGTGAAATCCGAAATCATCCTCAAAATCACATTCAATAAATTCATACATGACAAGCATAGATTTATTGAAAAGTCGATAAGATAGAGGATCGTATTTCGTTTTTATAAATTTCTATTCATGTGATTTGCTTCTTATAAGCATGCCTTTACCTTTAATAAAACAAGTGTCAACATTTAAGACGGAAAGGTAAATTTCGTAAAACAAATCATCAAGTATGATTCCATGATAACATCCTTTTAATATCTTGATATTCATCATCAAGTATGATTTCAAAAAATATGTTTAAGAGAAATCATTAAGACCAAATACTTGATACACTCATTTATTTTCAAAATATTCATCATGTTTATTTTCATGAAATTCACATGATTGGTAAAATAAATTCATTAATTTCTATAGGATAGAAAATTCATTTCCATTTCATACAATTGATTTCATGTGAGGGTATTCAAGTCTTTTGTGAAAACATGTATCATTTTAAAATTGAAATATAAGTTTTGTCATGAAGCCGTCAAGACCAAACACATCATAATATCACATCTATCATCAAAAGGCTATCAAGAAATTCATACATAGATGTACATGCACTATGTCATCTTAATATATCATGAGAATGTCATCTTAATTTATCATAAAAATGATTAGACCAAAAACATGTTAATCTAAAATGAGAGTTTCAAATCAACATTTACTTCAAAAACTCATGCATGACATAAAATCATCAAGATACACATGCATAGATTAATCCTAAGCATTATCACATATCATATAATTATCATCCCTAATGTTGCATATATCATTCAACATTTCAAAACATAACATGCAAGAAACCTTAGCAATATACTTTTCATGATCAATTTTTTTTAATTTTTCAAAGATGCTAAAAAGAAAAACATGATATAATTTTTGAAAAATAATTTTTTATTTCCTATTCCTACTATCTAAATTAAGCAATCATGAAAAACTTCAAGTAATTTCAAAATAATTCAAGAGAGTTAGTTACTTACCTTGTAGTCGAAGCCCATCAAAGCCCAATTCGTCGTTTCACCTTTGGAAGTTCTTGATTCATCCTTAGGTGCCTTCCTTTCCCTTGGCCTCTTCCTCCATTCAAGTTCATTGTTTATTTTAGATTTTTGTTTAATGAACTTATTAAGAGTTAGTGTTCGAAGTTCAAGTTCATCATTGTCCTCATCACTTGAGTCATCGCTCAAGTGGTATTCATTTGTCCGGAGTTCCAAATCCTTCCTATTCTTTGGAAGGTGGTTCAAGTGTTGATTGTGTTCATCATGTGCATTGTGCACCATTTCATATGTCATCAATGAGCCGATAAGTTCTTCAAGTGGAAAAATATTTAAATCTTTTGTTTCTTGTATTGCCATTACTTTTGATTCCCAAGCTTTAGAAAGTGATCGTAAAACTTTACTAACAAGTTCAAAATTCGAGTAACATTTGCCAAGAGCTTGTAAACCATTGACGACATCCGTAAAACGGGTGTACATGTCAACAATGGTTTCGCTCGGCTTCATTCGAAAAAGCTTGAAATCATGTATTAAAATTTTGATTTTCGAATCTTTAACTCTAGAAGTGCCTTCGTGTGTGATTTCAAGAGTGTGTCAAATGTCAAAATCCGTTTCGCACAAAGAAACCCAATTGAACTCATTTTTGTCCAAAGCGCAAAATAAGGCATTCATAGCCTTTGCGTTTAAAGAAAACATCTTCTTCTCCAAATCATTCCAATGGTTCATTGGAAGAGAAGATATTTTAAATTCATTTTCAACTATGTGCCATAAATTCAAATCCAAAGAAAGTAAGAAAACTCTCATTCGAGTTTTCCAATAAGTGTAGTCCGTCCCATTGAAAAAGGGAGGACAAATGAGAGAGTGACCCTCTTGAAAACCGTAAAGAGCCATATCTATTAGGGTGTTAAACCAAAGTAGAAAAAAGTGGCTCTGATACTAATTGTTAGGATCGGAGCGGCACTAAGAGGGGGGGGGGGTAAATTAGTGCAGCGGTAAAGTACGATAAACTTTTGACGATTTAAACACTTTCGGAAACTTCGTACGATAAAAGCAACGTTTCGTTTGAAACCGTTTCGATTGTGTTTTAACTTGAAGGGATATGTAGGAAGGAGACAAAGAAGTAGAGCATCAAAGTGCAAATGGTTTGCAGTAATATAAATGACAATAAGTAAATACAAACCAGAGATCACACCAATTTTAAAGTGGTTCGGTCAAATGACCTACATCCACTTGCGAGGCCCCTCTTCGATGAGGCTCCCACCTTCCACTAGCAAATCTCTTGAAAGAGGAAGGGTAAATACCCCTCTTACAACTTTTTACAAGCGGTTCACTCTCTTACATATTTTCAACAAGAAAGGAGGTGAACACTAGCAAATTGAAAACAAGACTTGCTAAGACTTTTCTAAGACCTTTCTCTCAATCAATTGCTTCTCAAAAAGTTGTAATCTCAGCTGAGATTTGAGGGGTATTTATAAGCCTCAAGAGGATTCAAATTTGGGCTCCAAAATTTGAATTATCTTTTGTTCCTAATGCTGGCGGTGCCACCGCCTATCAGTGGCGGTGCCATCGCCTGTCAGTGTTTGACACTAACAGTGGACTGGCGGTGCCACCGCCCAGCCCAAGCGGTGCCACCACCTGGCTCTTGGGTTCTGGGCGGTGCCACCGCCAAATCTGGCGGTGCCACCGCCTACACTATTTCAGCTCACTGGTTGGGCTCTAAAATTGGCCCAAACTAGTTCGAACTAGAGCCCAATTGGCCCCTACTTGGTTTATAGGATTAACACCTAATCCTAACCCTAAGTAACGTGCTAACTACGAATTTAAAGACATTTTCTAAGCTATTACAAAGTCCATAAGTCAAGACTTCTTCCGGCAAGCTTCCGGCGAACTTCCGACGGTTTTCCGATAAACTCTCGGAAACCATTCTGCGGACTCCCGACAAGCTCCTAAACTTCATGATTTGATCTTGACGAGTTCCAACGAGCTTCTTCGGCAAGCTCCGATCTTTCTCGGCGAGCTCCGCGAACTTCCAACCAACCTTCCGGCGAGCTTCCGAAAAACCCTTCGGCAAGCTCCCTACTCATTCTCGGCTAGTTCCGGCAGCATTCCCGACGAACCTTCGGACTTCCGTCGAACTCTCGAACTCGCAATGAATCCTTCGTGCTTGACTCTGACACTTTGTTTTGCTTTATGTCTTCGTCGTTATCGTAGTTAATCCTGCACACACAAGCTAAAACTCTACTCCGATCCAGACAATTATTACAACGCGAATTGACATTCTATTGCCTGGCACGTCATTGGTTGGCGCTTCATCCGATTCTTCAGTGCATTGCCCTCTCTTGCAGCTTGTTGCCCAATCGACGGTTGATCTCCGCAACCCCGATATCCTTGGTGCAATTCCGCTCTTGGCCTGATGCCCGACGTTCGAAGCCTTCTGCCATCCATTATCCTAATGTGATCTCCTCCGGCGCAACGTCAATTCCTCCTACATTAACTGTCTAATCCTGATCGAGTAGACCTGCATCACTCAAAATATAGTTAAATATCTAAACATAATCAATTAGTTTCATCATCAAAATCCGAGATTCAATAGATACCACCGCTTGACATAGTCTCGAAGATTGTGCCACGACGGTGAGACTTCTTGGGGCACTGTTTGGGCCTCTTATTGGGCCAACACAGTCCTTACATAGGCCTAGCTACCCCCTAATTGGGTTGGCCCAAATCCAAACTCAACTATGTGCTAACTACGAAATCTAAGACATAATCTGAGCTAAACAAGTCTGTAAGTCTATTCTTCCGGCGAGCTTCCGGCGATCTTCCAGCGAACTTCCGACGATTTCTTGGCAATGTTTCGACGGACTCTCGGCAAGCTCCTAGACTTCACGATGATCTTCTTGGCGAGTTCTGATGAGCTTCTTTGGCAAGCTTCGAGACTTCTCGGCTGGTTTCGCCAGAACTTCCGACGAACGTCTAGACTTCTGACAAACTCTAGAACTCCCAATGAAGTCACGTCCTTGACTTCGGGACTTCATTTTGCTTCATGCCTTACTATCGTAGTTAATCCTACACACGTAAAACACACTTCGATCTAGACAATTAATACTAACCATTAATCATGTTGTCCGGTATGCCATTGGTCCCTCAACGCTTCATCCGATACATCGGCGCATCGTCCTCTCTTGCGGCCTATTACCTAATCGGCCAGTTGACTCTGCAAATCCGATATCTTTGGCGCAATAACCATTCTTCTTGGCCCAATGCCTGAATCTATGGCCCAAAGCCTTTGTTGAATCTCGTATTTTGATGATGAAACTACTTGATATATGTTTATGATTTAATCTGCGTTTTGAGTGACGCAGGATGCTTCGATCTGGATGAGACAATTAAAGCAGGAAAATCATGTTGTGCCGGAGGAACATGTCAGAAGATTGGACGTCGGGCCGGTGGATCGGTCGACGTATCGGTAAAAGGCTTCGGGTCGTGGACTCGGGCATCGGGCCAAGAAGAGCGGGTACTGTGCCAAGGATATCGGAGTTGCGGAGTCAACAGGCCGATTGGGCAATAGGCTGCAGGAAAGGACGATGCACCGAAGAATCGGACGAAGCGTCGAGGGACCAATGACATGCCGGACAACTTGGTTAATTGCTTAGGATTAATTGTCTCGATCAAAGTTTTTGTTTTGAGTGTGCAGGATTAACTACGATGAAAGTAAGACATGCAGCAGGAGTTGCGCCGGAGTCATGACAATGATCACGTTGGGAGTTCGAGAGCTCGACGGAAGTTCGGACAGTCGTCGGAGGTTCTGCGGGAACAAATCCAAGAAGTCCATAAGCTTGCCAAAGGAGCTCGTCGGAACTTGCCAAGTGGATCGTCGCAGTCCAGGAGTTTGCCGGAATTCCGCAGAAGCATCACCGAGGGTTCATCGGATGATCGACGGAAGTTCGCCGGAAACTCGCCGGAAGAAGCGAGTGACGCACCGAAGCAAGCTGCAGAATATGTCTTAGGAAATAATCGTAGTTAGCACTTTGATTAAGTTAGAAATGGGAGATGATCCCATTAGCTTAATCCTGGGGCAATTGGGCCCCTGAAGAACTCAAATTGGGTCGAATGGTTCAACCCATTCGGACCCAGGTTGCTGTGGGAGGTGCAACCGCTCAGGTAGGGAGGTAGCACCGCCCAGGCTATGTCTCCCAGCGAGACTGGGCGGTGCAACCGCCCCAGCCAAGAGGTGCAACCGCCCAGGGCTCAGTCTCCGAGCGAGACTGGGCGGTGCAACCTCCTCTATCAGGAGGTAGCACCGCCAGAGCTCAAGTTTCGAGCTCTGCCAGGCGGTGCAACCTCTCCAGTCAGGCGGTGCAACCGCCTGAGCTTGGTCTTCGAGCTCTGGCAGAGAGGTGCAACCGCCCCTGACAGAGGTAGCACCGCCCAGAGGCTCAGTCTTCGAGCTCTGCCAGGCGGTGCAACCTCTCTAGTCAGGAGGTGCAACCGCCTGATCCCGGAATTCCGGGATTTGATCGTTTTGAGCTCCAAATTTGAACTGGGTTGGGGCCTATAAATACCCCACCCATTCAGCACTGAAAAGATACAGACCTACACCGAATTCTAGATCTTTTCTGTGATTCTAAGAGCTCAAATTTGTGTAAAGTCCAAAAGTTCTCCTCTTTCTGTTCTTCAAGTCTTGAGTTGTAAAGAGAGGAGAGAAAGGTTCTGTAAGGGTTGTCTCCTGAGCCCGTCAAAAGGAGTGAAACTGTAAAAGGGCAGTTGGCCTTCGCCTATTGAAGGAAGGCCTCTAGTTGACGTCGGTGACCTCGTCGGTGGAGGAAGCCAAAAGTGGAGTAGGTCAAGACTGACTGAACCACTCTAAATCTCTAGTTTTCTTTTATTTTGAGCACTTTATCATTACTGCAAACCTCCTACATAGCTACTGCTCTCTGCACTTTTACGAACAAGTTTCTAAGTTCTGATCTTTCTGAATCTGAATTCAGACGTAAATCGGTGTTTTTGTACGATCTTTACATTGCAGTTTACATTTACGTTTTGATTCTATTTATAACTGCAAACTGTGTTTAGACGCAAACTGCGCTTAGAAGCAATCTGCGCTTAGACGCAAACTGTGCTTAGATGCAAACTGCGCTTAGACACAATCTGAGCTTAGACGCAAACTGCGCTTAGATGCAAACTGCGCTGAGACGCAATCTGCATTTAGACGCAAACTGCATTTAGACGCAAACTGCGTAAACTGCGCTTAGACGCAAACTGTGTTTAGACGTAAACTGCACTTAATCATAAGTAATCTTAGAATTGGCTTTTGCATCAAAATAGTTTTTATCGAACGAACGCAGCTTTCGTTTTTAATCGCAGAAAGTTTTTCACTGCACTAATTCACCCCCCCCCCCCCCTCTTAGTGCTCTCGATCCTAACAGCCTTCTGTCGATACGTCGACCGATCCACCAACTCGACGTCCAATCTTCTAACATGTTTTCCTCCAACCCAACATGATTTTTCCTGCTTTAATTGTCTCATCCTGATCAAAGCATCCTGCGTCACTCAAAAGGTAGATTAAAACATAAACACTTATCAATTGGTTTCATCATCAAAATACGAGATTCAACAAGTAGATGCCGGTGGCCTCGATGGAAGAGGAATCGAGAGTGGATGTAGGTCACGACGACCGAACTACTATAAAACTTGATTTTCATTTACTTTAAGGTCTTTATTTTCATTGCAAATTGCTTTACTTACTTATTCACTACACTTTCGTATGCTTCCGCATGCTTTCAAGTTAACATCATTTCGATATAATTTTTCATCGAACGAAAGTTTTTCATAATCGACATGATTTAATGAAAGTACTAATTCACCCAAACCCCCCCCCCCCCTCTTAGTACCGACTCAATCCTAACATAGTGTAGGTGCTCATTAGAGAATCATAATCGACATGATTTAATGAAAGTACTAATTCACCCAAACCCCCCCCCCCCCCCTCTTAGTACCGACTTAATCCTAACATAGTGTAGGTGCTCATTAGAGAATGAGTTCATTGATTGATCCACTTATAGAATGCTGGATGGTTAATGATACCTGACGTCAGATAGTGATTCTGTAGTCCAAATCCTAGTTGTATGTCTAGTCCTTATACTTGAGACATCAAAGATGCCTTGTATCAGTACTTCATTCTTTAACATCAAATTTATAGGTTTGGAAGTTCCAGATCTAGTAAAATTGGTTCTCTAGAATGACAACCAACCTTACAAAGGCAACTAAGTGTCAATAGAGGATCATCCATTCTCAGTATCGTGAGAGGAATATCCCATGTATGCTCACTCAGACAAAATCTCTAGCTAGAGTCGTACAGATTGAGAGAGATAGGATTCTTTAAGAGAATTCAATTAGAGCGAGACTCGGACAAGATTCTGTATGGGCCTAAAGTTACCATGCCCAACTTATGGTCTCTCAAATATTAAATGGAAGAGGGACTATAGACACATGGTAATTGAAGACAAACAGACTCGATGGATTAGATCCCCTATACCATTTGGGGAGTATGATATAGTGGCCTAGTACATCCATAGTCGATGAGTCGAGTGAATTATTATAGAAAAAATAATTTATTATATCAGAAAGAGTTCTGATAGGATCGACTCATGGTCAGTTCGGTAGCAGGCCTAGTCACACACATATAGTAGAAATTATGATGAGGATATGTGTGGTTATGAGATATCAGAGAGCCTTTAGTTTGGATCCTACAGATAAGATAGGAGGAACCTCACGGGTCATAGGCTAGAACTCTGATGGTCGCCCCTCCTATTCTCCTTAGCCTCCTCTCTACCTTAGCTCCGGTTAGCCTTGCAGTACGCATGAAGAGGGAGATCACATAATGATTTGAGGAGCATTGTCGCTGCGTCTATTATGTGGATCACTGCTAGAGATGTATGCGAGTTCTCCTTCATCTGCTTTATCGGATTTGAAAATTTTGAGGATATACGATCTCCCTAGATAACAATCTCCCTAGATAACACTTCTAACATGATACATGCGGTTTTATAGTTTAACGATTTTCTCGCATACTAATTTTGCACAATGACCAAATACTTGACTTTAGAAAATCTGATTTTGTTTTTACTTTTTACCGAGATGTCGGGCTCATGATTTCCTAGCAACAACTATACTAATCCACATTTTGGATGACTCCATAACTCTATAATTTGACCGAGTAACCTTCTATAACTCTATAAAATCATTCATGAATAACTTGAGTATGTTGACTGAAAGGACCAATCTCTCGAACTCTCTTAATCTCTATCAATGGATACCTCTAATCTAGTTTTTTATAATGATCATTCGGTTTCCCTTATCATCTTGACATCAAGTTTACTATACTCAAACCACGTTCATTCCATCACTTTAATAAGGCACGTTCATTCCATCACTTTGCTAAGGCATGTTGAATAAGAAAAAACTTACATTAATAAGTAAAAATGAAAAACCCTCAAATCTCATCATGTCAGATTTTTTTTCTCAAAATTTTTATCTTTTTTAATTTCTTCAAATATAGAATATACGTATAGTTTTAAATCTGAATGGATTAACCAATACACTCGGAAAACCAGGGAACTGAACCCCGGTTTATTACTTGGATATTTTATTTATATTAATCATAATGCCCTTACATATAATAGGCCCATCATAACGTGAACCCGAGGAACAAGGAACGAGAACCGAACCCACAAGTACTGGTCTATTCCGTGGCTCGATCCAACACACGGTCCAATTAAATTGGCTCCAAAAGCAAATAGGCCCAAAAGGGCCCCTCATTGCAGACGTAAGAGACACGGGCCTCAGAGGGAACGGGATCGTTCGCGAACAGCTGAAGCCCGAGTCCTCTCGCCTCCCCCATTTCCCCTCTCTCTCTCTCTCTCTCTCTCTCTCTCTCTCTCCGTCCGGCGTTGGCAGAGATGGCCGCACCTCTGCGCCGATCATTCTCCTTTTTGGCTCGCCTTACTCTCACCCGTTCTGTTTCTCTCTCCCAAACGAGATTGCTCGCGTCGGACGCCCTCGTCGAACTCAGGCCCGGCGAGATCGGAATCGTTTCCGGCGTTCCTCGAGAGCACCTCCGGCGCCGGGTACCGATCCGTTTTGATCTTCCTCCTTTTTTCTAATATTTTAATTCATTGGATCTTTATTCCTTGGTTGGTCTTTCAAAAAGTAATGGAATTCGTAGATAAATCTCGAGGAAAAATGCATTTATTATCGAGAAATTCCGGAAGTTCGAGATTAGGGTTTTTCGTTTGTTTGTTCCGTTCGTTTGTTTTCTGTATAAACTGTTCTGAGATTTCGTAAATTAGAAAGTACCAAAGAGGTTTCTGCAGGTCCTAGGCCGTTTTATGTGATTTCGAACCGGTGTTCTTGAGGTTGGTTTTGTTGACCTAATTTAGTTAGATTTCTGATACAAAAGCATAGTTTATAGAATCTTGAAATTTAAATGGAGCGGCGTATTGGTGTTGGGGGAATACTGGAGCGCGGTGATGTTGAACCATTAAGCAGGTGGAGGACTGTGCAAAAGTAGATAAGGATATGATGACAGTAAGGAGGAGGAAAGGAAAGAGGGTTTGTTGTTGTGTTGGCCTTGGAAGTTGCAAGAAACTTGTAACGATATTATTCTATTTGATGAGAGTTGAACATAAATTTTCCTAAACCTGAATCATTGAGACAAATCATGGAAACAGAAGGTTTTAGATTAAGTAGATTTAAGTGGTTGCAAGATCATGTATATAGAATGTAAATTCAGTAAAACTAAGAATGGAGTGAAGAGTGAAATTAAGATGGATGAACAAGAAATTCTTGTAAGTAGAAGCTTTAACTGTCCTGGATATTGTTCACAGTTCAACAGGAGGGTGATTTTGATGAAAATATTGTTCATTGAATAAGTGATGGATAAAGTAAGGAGTGACATTGAGGGGTTGCATTATCATAGGATACTCCTTAAATCATAAAGAGAATTAAGAAGATCAACAACAATAATAATAAAACCATAATGTCCCAACAATTTGGGATAAGCTACATGGACCTTTTGCTGCCTTCTATAAACATCCATATCCTCGTAAATTAAGTGTATTGAATTCTTTGTTTGTAGTTTCTACTAAAACAATAAAAAGATATTTGCATGCTCTTAATTTAACTAGATATATTGCCTTATATATGGCTCACTGGTGAGAAAATATTCATGTAGCGAACCCAAATATTTGGGAATACAACTATTTATTGACTTGTTTTTGTGTAAGAAGTAATACAACACCAATTATTGTGATGAGAAATTATTGCAGAAGCTCCAGAAAAATAGAAAAGTTAACATATTATCACTATTAGTTACCCTAAATTACATTGGAGTCCAGTAATTTTTAATATATAATGAATTTTCAATGAATTATGCAGCCAAGGTCTTGTCATTAATAGGTTAACTATTTTTTCTGAATACAAGTGATGAGAGATTGCAGATTCATGTTAGTTCTGTACATTTGGGATGCTTCAACTTAGCAGTTTTGGATAAATTTGACAATCATGCCCTACGTTGTACTCAAAGTTGAACACTTCTGTATTTTTTGTGTAGGAATGTAGGATTGCATCGAGAATTGGAGCTTAAGGACTATAAAACAATAGCCATATAAGATTTGAACAGTTTGTGAATGTTCTGCAGTTTTGTAGGCATTGGTTAGCTGCATGGATTACTCCTTCAAGCTTTGTCTCTTGGTTCTTGTTTCTTTATCTGGAGCAAACAGAACTTATTTATATGCACATGCAGGTCATAATATATTCACCAGCTCGGACTGCTACCCAGCAAGGTTCCGGAAAAGTCGGAAAGTGGAAAATCAATTTTGTGTCAACCCAAAAGTATGACTCTCTACTGCTTTATTCATTGGCTGTGTTCTTTATTACTAAAAGATGATATGGGGATGGGTATCATTCAACTGCATTGTCTACTTGAAAGAAAAAAGCATTGACTAGCAGAGTACCTGAATTCTTCATGGGAATCTTTCAACTGATTTATTATACTCTCTTTTTTTTAATAATTTATATATTTTCTTTTCATATAGACCTCATGAAAGTAACTTAATCTTAACCATATGAGTGCAAATGAAAATTGTGGGGTTCCATCATTAATGGTTCTTTTTATTAATCTTATTTCTTAGTCATCAAGTGTGAATGAGCTTGTAAAATGTTGCGAGTCCATGAAAAAATTAGAAGGCATGTGAAGACTTTGGTCTTTCCCAAGGATTTAGACTATGCTACCAATAAGCCACTTAGGCTATGGTGTCTTATCAACTACTCTGTCATGTCAAGTTACCTTTGTCATGGCTATCTCTGGCACAAGTAGGGCTTGTCCATGCTCCATGTTTGCTTTCTCTGTAGCATGCTTTAGGTTTGCCAATACATAGGTTATATAGGATCCCACCTGTACCCAGCACCTTATCTCCTAAATTGTTCAATATGAATGTTTTAGAAATCAAATCTGTATTGGGATGTATGACATCAATTCTGTTATAATTGTTTACGGTTGGTGCATACGAGCTCTTTCTTCTTATAGTCAACATTGTGTTTTTTACTTTTGATTTGTACTGAATCTGGCAATATTTCATCTGTTGTATATTGCAACAAAACATTGAAAGACTGCCAACTTAAATCTCTACTTATTCTCGAGTAAACTGACTTGTAATGAATCGTTAGATGTGTGTTATGAAAAAATTGGGATTTGCCATCGGATTGAAGTTGATAGAAGGCTTGAGGTTTATTACACCTTTCCAAGGGTCTAAATTCATTATCGCTCTAGCCTAGATTTTATTTTGACTTTTCTTAACACATATTTTCTTGCTTATTCTCTGCCCATCTTCAAACTTCAAAGATAATTTAATATCATAAAGTAGGGATTAATGTGACTTGAGGAGTTTCTTGTTGATACTGACATTTATACATCAGGTGGGAAAATCCATTGATGGGCTGGACTTCCACTGGAGACCCCTATGCCAATGTAGGTGATGCAGGTTTAGCCTTTGACAGTGAAGAAGGTGCAAAAGCATTTGCTGAGAAGTATGGATGGGATTATGTGGTATGGTCACTCAATCTCAGTTTTTTATCTGTTACAGTTGAAAACCTGCAGCAATAGTATTGTATATTTCACTTTGATATTTGTCCATAGTGGTGAAAAGGAAGTTGGTTTGATGAAGTATGCTTAACCATGTTAAATGGAAATCCAACACCTAGTTGCTTGTAATGATAATTGGTTGTTCTGGTGCTTGGCAATATTGGTATGATTTTCTAAGTTGTAGGGTGTATGGAGTTAGTGCAGTTGTTCAAACACATTATCCTACTATCATCCTGTTTTTTTATATTAGTTTTTAATCTGAATCAATTTATCCTTGCTCATTCACAAACCTTTTGAAAAAGGCTTTCATTTATGGAGATAATGAAGTCTATTTTGCCATGAGGTTGTACCATTCTCCTTTAAAATTATCTGATGTATGAAAATGTTTCACAGAAGGCTCCACTAGATTGATGCCACAGGCAATCATTTTCTAAGATTTGCATTCAGAAGCTTATTCCTTCACATACTGTGATCATCCTGTGTGTGGTCAAAGCCCTTAGCCATCTGTATTCATACCTAAAGGATGGAAACACTGGGATTGTGTTGAGTATCAGCATGAACTTTGGGAATGGGATATGTTTGGATTGGCTGGATCTGCAGATTCATATTTTCTGGTTGACACTAGCACTTGACCTTTCGGGACTGGTTTTTTTCAATTTATGATTAGCCAAAATTGGTCAGATCAGTTGGCATCTGTTGAGTTGATCAATAGTGGTTGGAAATTTCTTAGATTTGCTTGAAGTTATTGTTATCACATAGTTGGATGGAATCTGCTCGATCAGCTATTGATGAAGATAGTGGTACAAACAATACTATTGTGTTCCATGGAAACCTAGGGGTCGGTCTGATTGAAAAAGAAATTCTATTTGCATCTCTTGACTTTGTAGTTCTTTTGACAATAATTCAATATGTTATTTAGAACTCTTTGATCAAGGTTCTCTTTTGTAATACTCAGATTCTTGTTTACTTCCCATTTCTTGATTATTCCCCACTGTTTTGCTATGGCTGGGAAATCCATTGTCAGCAACCAGGAAATAACTGGATGTTGTTGTTATTCTTCATTTCAAATGTATTTCAGTGATAGTTGAGTGATCTGTTGGAAACTCTTAAATAAAGAAGAATAGAATATTCTTTGATACATGGGGAAATTTATTCTGTATCAGCAACATAAGATGAGAATACTTTTGTTTTCATAAGCAGCAACTTTCAAATCCTTTCTAGGTTGCAAATGAATATTTCTCTCAAGGTATTATAAATTTAAACTTTCCTTTTTGTTGTTATTACCTTTAGGTATTTGCAGTGAATATGCTAGGTTTGATTTATCTTTATAATTATGTGATGTTTCCTCAATTCTTTGTGCAGGTGAGAAAGCCTCACACACCTCTTTTAAAGGTTTGCTATTCTTCACTCGAGCAATATTCAATTGGTCGAACAGATTGATGTTTAAAAGATTTAAAAGATTGTTGAAACTTTTGAATGTTCTATTTGCATAGATCATTTTTTCGGAAAGTTAGATGCTGTCTGCCTTTGTGTTGTATGAGATTGTGATCTCTCATTTCTTCCTAATTATTTTTCTCGTTGTGCAGCCCAAATCCTATTCAGACAATTTCAAGTGGAAGGGTCCACCCAAAACCGAATAACGGTAGTTGTATTATTTCCTTGATGCTGGGAGACGGGCAAAATTTCAAGGTCCTGCTCTTTGTCATTGTAGTAGTCCGGTTTGTGGTCTGCCATGTGTCCACAATAATGGCGTCCAAATCAAACATGCAAGTAAACATTGGTTTTTCACAGTAAAATATAACTGCAAACTCATTTACCTCTATATTTTCTCTGCTATCTAACCCTTCCTCTCACTAATGTCTCTCGTAATTACTTTTTATCGAAGATGATTTCTTTATTAAAAAATTATCAGATTACGAGATGGTGTCTTTTTTTAAAAAAATTAGTCTTTAATCTTAATAATATTTTTCATAAGTTTTTTTAACATGTTTGGGTCAATGGACTAATTCAAAATTTCTTAAAGCTTGTCGTCCACTTTTTTGCTCTCGTCCTCCTTTTTATAATATATCTGGAAAAATATTTGATATATTAGAAAATAAACTAAAATATATTTGTTCATCCAAAAACATGTTAACTTTGATGGAAGTTATTCTAATTTTATCATAAAATGAAAAGAAAAATGTATGATCCTTGTAATCTTGTTCTATTATAATTGTGAAACGTTGATATAGTTTGGTTGAGGTTGATATTGTTACACTCAAAAATAAAATAAAATTAGAATTTTAGTATTTTACAAAAGTCTAAGATAGTTTGGTTGAAATTGGCTTGTTACACTTGCAAATAATTTGAAATATACTCGTTCATATAACCCATCCAAAAACAAAATCATACTAAATTTGATATTTAATTTTCTTAACATCATAAAAATAACTAAAATACACTTTGTTTGCATAATCTACCAAAAATGTGTCAATTTTATTATCATAAAATCACTAAAAAATTTCACTAAAATCCTTATTAGAATCATGTTCCAACTAACTCATGAAAATTTGATATCGTTTGGTGGAAGTTAATTCATTACACTCGAAAATAAATTAAAATATTTCCGTTTATCGAATCTATCTAAAAACATACCGGTTAAAATAGATTCTGGTTATGTTGATTAGTATGTTGATTCAAAGCCAACTGAGTTCTTATTGCATATTTGTCTAAGTGTGAATTGTCAAGCAAAGAGGTTCTGAGATTGTTTCTTGTGGAATTACATCGAACCCCGCAAAACTCTCCTCTGAAGCCTAAGTAAGCTTTTGAGTCGATGAATTAGACTGGATGCTAGGGTCGAGTGCATGCATTAAGAGAGAGTCCAGCATGGAGAATATACTTAAAGGAGCCTTTTAGGATAGTTAAAATTAAGATCATGGTTTAATGTCAGGAATGGTTATATGTTTCTAGTGTTAGTTGTGATCATATAAGTTAAATCTAGAGAGCTTGGTGCAATTATGAATGGGTCATCATGTATGGAGAGTAATATAATGTCAGTATGTTGAGATATCAGTTATCTAACGATGGAGTGTTGACAATATAAGAAGGGGGTGTCGGCCACTTGGTGATATAGTTTCGATTGCCTTCTTGCATCATTATACCTATATCACATGCTCCCCATCTTACCTTGATGTGCATACAAGTTCATCCATAAGGGGGTCTTAGCAATTTTCTTTACTTATTAGAGTCGGGGCATAATATAATATTTATTTGACTATCGATCATGAAGAGTAAAATCACATCGATGGTTTATTCACGTGGGATAAATTTTTGTTTAATTCAACTCATTGTTGTTGGATGAGCGCTTTAGGTCGATTCAAAAGAGTACTTTGGGTCATTCAATCGTGTTATCATCGAAAATGTATTTTAGATCCATTTAGTCATGTTATCACTAAAGGAGCGCTTTAGGCAAATTTGATTATATTATCATCAAAGGAGTACTTTGAGCCGATTTAGTTATGCTGATATCGAAGGAGCACTTTGAGTCAATGTGTCCACGTTGTCATCAAATGAGCACTTTGGCTGATTTAACCACCGTTGCCAAACTTGTGTGTTGATCAATTCAGCATAGTTATATCATTTAGGATTCCTGTTATTATATATATAGTTAGGCCCTATGATGAATTTATTAATATATTTATTTACATGTGTGAGCTATCATTGTCACCTCGGCTTTCGATAGGCATATTGTTTCGATAATTATGTCGGATCCAATCTGATATGATACCTGATGGTTTGTGATGATTACTTGATGTCATTCACAATGGACGAGTTTAAGTTATCTAGCTTGATAGGATGAAATTCCTATGGTGAGTGCATTTGGCAAAGCTCCATCCACTAACTTAAATCAATATATCATTGCTAGATGGCACCACCAAATTAATGCTCTAATTTAGTTGTGTTATGTGCTTAACTTGTTATAGTTTGATCTGAATATATCAGTGGTGTCTCTGAAGAACAAGTTGATGGCTTGTTTGCTTAAGATTAGTCTTTGACTTCCGCCTTCCAAATAATAAAGTCACCTAGGCTAATATATCAGGAATGCACTTGATGATTGTAGAATTTCACTATAGCTTTCTACGAAGACTTTACGAAATCTACGTTTTTATGATTTACACTACTGCAAATCACCTTAGTTTTCTCTTACATTTTCACTTTAGACTTCAAGCTCAAATTCCTTCCGAAACGAATTGAGTTGAATCAGCTTTAATCGAAACAAGGTTTTTGAAATCATGAAAGTTTTCCGCTACACTAATTCACCCCGCTCCCCAACCCCAACCCTCAACCCCCCCCCCCCCCCTCCTCCTCCTCCTCCTCCTCTTAGTGCGCGCTTGATCCTAACAATTGGTATCAAAGCAAAGCAAGGTTCACTCTCAGTTCGATTAAAACCCAAGAGAGATGACATTTGCCGGGAACCAAGAGGGTCACCCAATTACACGTCCGCCCATATTCAATGGGACGGATTACACATATTGGAAGACTCGAATGAGGATCTTTCTTATTTCTATGGATTTTGAACTTTAGAACATTGTTGAAAATGGTTTTCAAAAGTCTTCTCTTCCAATGAACGATTGGAATGAGTTAGAGAATAAGACTTTCATGTTAAATGCCAAGGCTATGAATGCCTTATTTTGTTCACTAGATAAAAATGAGTTCAATCGTGTTTCGATTTATGAAACGACTTTTGATATTTGGCACACACTCGAAGTGACTCATGAAGGCACAAGCAGAATGAAAGAGTCAAAAATTAACCTTTTAGTACATTCTTATGAACTATTTCGAATGAAACTGAGTGAGACCATAAGAGACATATACACCCGTTTTACGGATGTCATCAATGGTCTGAAAGGACTCGGTAGAGGTTTTTTGGATTTCGAGCTCGTTAATAAATTTTTAAAATCCCTTCCAAAGAGTTGGGACTCTAAAGTCACGGCCATTCAAGAAACCAAAGATTTAAACAACTTTCCTTTTGAAGAATTAATTAGGTCACTAATGACCTATAAAATAACATGCAAAGCTCATGAAGAGCATGAGGACACCCTTCCAAAGAACAGGAAGGATATTACACCTAGAACTCGAGAAGACCACTTAAGAGAAAGATCAGGTGATGAGGACTTTGACGATGACTTGGCACTTTTAACAAGAAAATTAAAAAAAATTATTAAAAAAATAAATTTAAAAATGATGCTAAAAATAAATTTGAACCCAAGAAAGACCAAGTAATTTGCTATGAATGCAAAAAGCCGAGACACTATAAAAGTGAATGTCCCCAAGCCAAGAAGAGAACACACCAAAGAAGAAAATGCTCAAAGCAACATGGGATGACTCAAGCGCATCCGAAGAAGAGGAGCCCAACACCGAGCAAGTTGCTCATTATGCACTAATAGCCATTGGAGAGGAGGTATCAAATTCAATTGATGCAAATTTATCATTTGATGAATTATTAAATATTTTTCATGATTTATTTGATGAATGTAAAACAATTAGTAGAAAATATAAATTGTTAAAAAAAGAGCATGATTCTCTTGTTAGTATTTTCGATAAATTAAAAATTGAGCATAATGATAGTTTAGCTCTATGTACGAAATGCCAAGATTTAGAAATAATTCAAAAGGAGAACTTGCTACTCAAGGATACTTTGAGGAAATTTGAGGTTGGTAGCAAGTCATTGAACATGGTCCTTACCAATAAGTGTCACGTGTTAGGATCGGAGCGGCACTAAGAGGGGGGGGTGAATTAGTGCAGCGGATTAAAACTTCGATTTTAATAAAATCTTTCGTACGTTAAGAACGAAACTTGAGAAATTTAACTTGAAGGCGTATTCTTAAAGTTGCGCAGCAAGAGTAATAAGGAACTAAAGCAGTAAGAAGATTTGCAGTAATGTAAATGACAATAATAAAAAGCAAACCAGAGATTACGCCGATTTTTAGAGTGGTTCGGTCAAATGACCTACTCCACTTGCGAGGCCCCTCTTCGATGAGGCTCCCACCTTCCACTAGCAAGTCTCTTGAAATGGAAGGGTAAACACCCCTCTTACAACCTTTTACAAGCAGCTCAACCTCTTACAAATTTTCAATAAGAAAGAAGGAGGAGAACTCTCTAGCAAATTGAAAACAAGACTTGCTAAGACTTTCTAGGACTTTTCTCTCAATCAAAATGCTTCTCAAAAGTTGTTACCTCAGCTAAGATTTGAGGGGTATTTATAGGCCTCAAGAGGATTCAAATTTTGGGCTCCAAAATTTGAATTCTCTTAGGGTTCCCGGTGCTGGCGGTTCCACCGCCCAGCCAGGCGGTGCCACCGCCCAGCGCTCGGGTGCTGGACGGTGCAACCGCCCAGCCAAGGAGGTGTCACCGCCCAGCCAGGCGGTTCCACCGCCTGGCTTTCCGATTCATTGGTTTGGCTTATTTTTCGCCCAAACCAAATTTGACTTTGGGCCCAGTTGGCCCCTAACCAGGATATAGGATTATCTCTTAATCCTAATCCTAATTACAGGTGAACTACATAAAAAAAACATCCTAAGCAAGTTTTTTAACCGCGAACGTCGAGTCTTGTTCCGGCGAGCTTTCCGACGAACTTCTTCCGACGGACTCCCTGCAAGCTCCCAATCTTTGTGATGACTTTAACGAGTAGCCGAGCCTTCTTGGTGATCTCCGCGAGCCTCCGACGATTTCTTCGGCGAACTTCTGACACGTTCCCGATTTCTTCTCGGACGGTTCCGGCAGCATCTCCGATGATTCTTCGGTCTCTTAAACGTCCATCGAGCTCGACTCCGGTATCCTTGCTTTATGTTTTCTGATTATCGTAGTTAATCCTGCACACTTAACTCAATAATATGGATTAGATCAATTAACCCACCAATTGATTATATCATCAAAATCCGAGATTCAACAATCTCCCCCTTTTTGATGATGACAATCAATTGATGACGGAGTTAAACATAACTCCCCCTATCTATATGCCATATTATGAGAAAAAGAAAAAAACACTTGAATTCCATCCCATTGGATTCAATCATAACCCGATAAGTTCTAATTGTGGAACTTTATCGTTATCCTCATTAAACAATAGTGAGTACGAAACTTCGATGAAAATCATAAGTTAAATGATACGGGACGAGTTTTGCTACGATAGAAGATAAAGATTTTCAATATAAATTTCATGATATCAATCTTGTGATATTTTCAAGGATTTGCAAGTCATATAAGACATTCATATCACAAATTCATATTAGCCATGCTATCGTTCTGGTGTAAGTCATCACTTCTCCCCCTTTGTCATCAACAAAAAGAGACAAGCCAGCTAATTGATGATCATAGAAAAAGGTTTAGCATTTATCAAAGTTCTTCATTCAAATTTTCCAGAAATAGTTTGTCCAAAAGACATCATCATCTATGCAGATTAAGACAGTAGTTATCTAAAGGAAAGATCAGTTATCGTACAATCGATGACAAACATGAACTTGTTTTTTAACAGCAAACAGGACAGAATAAAAAGATACATCAATTTAATCCTTAGGAGGTAATCCACAGTGCTGATACATGATATCTATTTTTTCATTCATTTGTCGTAGTGTCTTCAAAATTTCAACTTGTTGATTCTGAATTTGTTTTTGCTGTGATTTGATCTGAGATAGCTCCGCCATAATGATATCTTCAGAGGAGGAAACAGGAGCTGAAGGTGCTGCTCCAAAGGGACTAGGAGGAGGAGATTCATTTCCCATAAGAATTGGTGTTTCGGGTTGTTCTATTGGTATAGGAATTGGATCCGTCCTTCTAGGCTGCCTAACCCATATGCCATTGCTAAAAGTGCACCTAAGTTTTTTTAGCAGGTTTTTATTTATTATGTTATATCGATCATTTTGAATAGATTCTTCATCGGGTGGAATGCAAATGTCATAGGTATGAAGAATTCTAGTGATTAACCTCCCATACGGCAATATAGTATCCTTAGTCATAATTTCCTGCATGTGTTGGCGAATCAAGTACCCGAAACAATTATGCTGACCTGTCATAATCCAATACATGGTTCCTATCTCTAATTGACTTACTTCGTCAAGATGAAATTGTTTGGGGAATATGATGCTCGTGATAATGTGATGAAGAATTTTAGAGTTGAAAGGCATTAAGTGTTCACAGCTCTTGGGTAGGAAGTCAAGGTTTAGATTTGCAAAAATTGTTTTCACGGCTTCGGAATAGGTTGCTCCTATTTTTTTGACGTCCCATTTACCTTTAAAATAGCATCCCCTATCTTTTTCAGTTATGCCAATTAGCTCACAAATGGTGCTGTCAAAAATTCTAATGGGTGTTCCTAGAATGTAAGTGCTTAGGCTATCATTGTCTTCATATAGGTTGGTATAGAACAATCTCACTAACCGTGGATAGATTGGTTCATCTATTTGTAGTAGAGGTAGAGCTTCTAGTTGAGCAAACCACTTAATTGGATCTAAGTCTTCTAGTTCATCCAAATCAATGTATTTTCCCTTATGGACACATCGTGTTTCAAATTTTGGAAAGCTAAGGGCTACCTCTTTTGATCTAAAAAGGTCATGGTTATATGAATCTCCTTGAATCCTTATTCCTTTTGATCTCTTTGGAGCCATTTTCTAGACAAGATGATGATACCAATTGTTAAAAATAAGCAAGAGAAAGAGAAAAGAAAGGAGGGATTTCAAGAGTTACCTTGTGGAGATTATGTTGAGAGATGGAAGGCTTGGACCACCAAGAATCCTTCTCCAATGTTTCTAAGAGTTAGAATGAGGGTTAGAGGAAATGGGAGTGGGTTTTGAGAACTCTCTCTTCGGGTTGGGGGCGGTGTCACCGCCGGCCCTAACCCCTTGGGTTAATAAGGGTCGCTCGGTCGGTGCCACCGCCAAACCGAGCGGTGTCACCGCCTGGCGCCCGAGCGCTAAGGCGGTGCAACCGCCAAATCTGGCGGTGCCACCGCTGGCATCCCGTGGAGGAAAAAATTTTCTTCCTCACCCTCCCCTTTTTTTTTTTTGTTTGCTTCCCTCAAGATAATAAGTTATACTTTAATGGATCATTTTGAATTGAAGAAGAAATCAAATCCATAAAAGAAAGGAAAAGAACGAGTCATTTTTCGTGAAGCTCATTTTAGGGACAATTTAACATGCCTAATTCCCTTCTAATGAATTCAAATTGATCTTCGTTCAGAGCTTTTGTGAATATATCTGCTAATTGATGCTTTGTGTCAATGAATTCTAGAACAACATTATTGTTAAGGACATGATCGCGTATGAAATGATGCCTAACGTCGATGTGCTTAGTTCTAGAATGCTGAATTGGATTTTTAGTAAGACATATGGCACTAGTATTATCACATTTTATGGGAATATTTCTAAAGTGAATTCCATAGTCTTCTAATGTATTTTTCATCCATACAACTTGTGCACAACATGCACTTGCAGCTATGTATTCGGCTTCTGCCGTAGATAGTGCAACTGAATTTTGTTTCTTGGAAGTCCAAGAAACAAGTGCATGTCCTAAAAATTGGCATGTTCCGGATGTACTTTTTCTATCTATTCTGCATCCGCCAAAATCGGCATCCGCATAGGCTATTAAATCAAATTTTTTAGATTTTGGATACCATAATCCTAAATTTGGAGTTCCTTTAAGATACCTAAATATTCTTTTAACACTTTTGAGATGAGATAATTTAGGATTTGATTGAAACCTAGCACAAAGTCCTACACTAAACATAATATCCGGTCTAGTCGCGGTAAGGTAGAGTAGACTACCTATCATTCCCGTATATGTTTTTTGATCGAAACTTTCACCATTTTCATCCATATCTAACTTAGTCGCAGTACTCATAGGGGTGTTTATTGCTTTTGAATTATCCATGTTAAATCGTTTTAACAATTCTAATGTATATTTGGATTGGTTAATAAATATACCATCCTTAAGTTGTTTGATTTGTAATCCTAAAAAGAAAGTTAATTCACCCATTAAACTCATTTCAAATTCAAGACTCATACATTTGGCAAATGATTCACATAGTGATTCATCCGAAGAGCCAAACACAATATCGTCAACATAAATTTGCACAATAAGAAAATTATTTTCAAAATGTTTAATAAACAATGTAGTATCAACCTTGCCTTTGGTAAAATTATTTAAAATAAGAAAGGAACTAAGCCTTTCATACCAAGCTCTAGGAGCTTGTTTTAAGCCATAGAGAGCTTTAGTCAATTTGAATACATGATTAGGAAGAAGAGAATTTTCAAATCCGGGAGGTTGTTCGACAAATACTTCTTCGGAAATAAAACCATTCAGGAAAGCACTTTTAACATCCATTTGAAATAGTTTAAAATTATTACTACTAGCATAGGCAAGGAGCATCCTTATGGCTTCTAATCGAGCCACGGGAGCGAAGGTTTCTTCGTAATCGATACCTTCTTCTTGGTTGAAACCTTTGGCCACTAATCTAGCCTTGTTTCTAACCACGATACCATTTTCGTCTTGCTTGTTTCTAAAGACCCACTTAGTACCTATGACTAAGTGGTCAATTGGTCTAGGAACAAGCTTCCATACCTCATTCCTCTCAAATTGGTTCAATTCTTCTTGCATTGCAATGATCCAAAAATCATCTTTTAAGGCTTCGTCAATGCATTTAGGTTCAATTTGAGAAAGGAAAGCGGCGTTAGCACAGAAATTTTTGAAAGAAGAACGAGTTTGAACCCCTTTTGATGTATCTCCTATAATTTGCTCTTTTGGATGAGCATCTACATACTTCCATTCTTTTGGTAAAGAAATTTCGGAAGAAGATGCATTCAAATGGCTATTTTGAGGAGAGGGTTCATTTAAATTCAAGTTATCAAAACCAAGATCATCATCAAAATCATTTTTCTTTAAATCGGAAATTTCATTAAAAACTACATGAATAGACTCTTCAATGACTAAAGTTCTTTTATTAAAAACCCGAAAAGCTTTAGAAACGGAAGAGTAACCAAGAAAGATGCCTTCATCGGATTTAGCATCAAATTTTCCTAAAGCATCCCTTTCATTTAAAATAAAGCATTTACAACCAAAAACTTTAAAATAGGAGATGTTTGGTTTTTTGTTATTCCATAATTCATAGGGAGTTTTGGATAATGATGGTCTTATTAGGACTCTATTCATGATGTAGCAAGCCGTATTTACGGCTTCGGCCCAAAAGTACTTAGGTAAACTATGTTCATTCAACATAGTTCTTGCCATTTCTTGTAGGTTTCTATTTTTCCTTTCAACTACTCCATTTTGTTGAGGATTTCTTGGAGTTGAGAAGTTGTGATTGTACCCATTACTTTCGCAAAAATTCTGAAAGTCACGGTTTTGGAATTCACCACCGTGATCACTCCGAATTGATGAAATCATGAAGCCTTTTTCGTTTTGAGTGAGTTTACAAAATTTAGAGAAACACTTGAAGCAATCACTTTTGTGAGCTAGGAAATAGGTCCAAGTGTATCTAGAGTAGTCATCCACAATCACAAAGGCATATTTGCTTCCACCTAGACTTGTTGTATCAATTGGTCCAAATAAGTCCAAATGGATCAATTGTAATGGTCTAGTAGTGCTAATTTGATTTTTTGGTTTGAAGCTTGTTTTTATTTGTTTGCCTAGTTGACATGCATCGCATACTTTGTCCTTAATAAACTTTATATTTGGAATTCCTCGTACTAATTCTTGGGATGAGATCTTAGATATTGTTTTCATGCTTGCATGGCCTAATCTCCTATGCCAAAGCCAAGCATCATCATTTACGGCGGAGAAGCACATTTCATTACTTAGTTCATCAAGGTTGATGGTATAGACATTATTTTGTTTTAAAGCAATCATAGTCATGTTATGATTTGGTTTTTCAATAATGCACATATTTGATTCAAATCTAACGATGTAACCTTTATCGCATAGTTGACTAATACTCAAGAGATTATGTTTCAATCCATCAACTAGTAAGACATCATCAATGGAAAAATTAAATTTGTTACCAATAGTTCCCTTGCCAATGATTTTGCCCTTGTTGTTGTCTCCGAAGGTAACGTACCCTTCTTCTTTGCTAGTGAGCATAGAGAAATGAGATGGATCTCCAGTCATATGTCTTGAGCATCCACTATCGAGATACCATCTCTTGCTCCTAGCTTGTGGGTTTGTCTACAAAAGAGCATGATTTTTAGGTACCCATTTGATTTTGGGTGCCTCAAAAATTGACCCACTAACTTTGTTATTTATTATTGAATTCTTTATAGTTCCTTTAGGAACCCATATTAATTTTTGTGAACTAATTTTCCTAAATGGGCATTTGTAGGCAATATGTCCGGATTTGCAACAAAAGTTGCATTTCATATAAGAGGAAACATGTAATGTAGGTCCTTTTATGAAAGTGGTAGGATTTTGATGTAATCCTTTTACAAATCCAATTCCATTTCTATTTGCGATGTGACCCTTGTGTGCAAGGATCATATCTAATCCTTTGCTACCAACCTTAAACTTGTTTAAGGTTTCCTTAAGAAGCAAGTTTTCATTTTTTATTGCTTCTAAGTGCTCACACTTAGAGCATGGAGGAGTTTGAAGACTATCAAACTTATCTTGTAGCAAAGCATGCTCTTTCTTTAAGATACTTAACTTCTTGCTAACAGTTCTACATTCATCAAATAATTCATGAAAAGCGATAGACAGTTCTTCAAAAGATAAATCTTCATTAAATAAATCGCATACCTCTTCTCCTAACGCCATTAGCGCGTAATGAGCAACTTGCTCGGTGTTGGACTCCTCTTCTTCGGATGCGCTTGAATCATCCCATGTTGCCTTGAACGCCTTCTTCTTTGATGTCCTCTTTTTGGCTTGAGGACAATCGTTCTTGTAGTGTCCCGGTTTTTTGCATTCATAGCAAATCACTTGGTCCTTCTTTTGTTCAAATTTATTTTTTGTATTATTTTTAAATCTGTTCTTTCTTAAATATTTTTTAAACTTTTGAGTCAAAAGTGCAATGTCATTGTCACTGTCCTCATCACTTGATGTTCCTTTCAAGTGGTCTTCTTGTGATTTGAGTGCCATATCCTTCCTGTTCTTTGGAAGGGGGTTCTCGAGCTCGTCATGAGCTTGACATGTCATTTCGTAGGTCATTAGAGACCCAATGAGTTCTTCAAGAGGGAATGCTTTAAGGTCTTTGGCCTCTTGAATGGCCGTAACTTTTGGATCCCAACTTTTAGGGAGGGATCTTAAGATTTTAGTTACTAGTTCAAAGTTAGTAAAATCTTTACCAAGAGCTTTGAGTCCATTGATGACATCCGTAAACCGGGTGTACATGTCTCCGATGGACTCACTTGGTTTCATTCGGAAAAGTTCATAAGAGTGCACAAGGATGTTGATTTTGGACTCTTTCACTCGGCTAGTGCCTTCATGAGTGACCTCAAGAGTTCTCCAAATATCAAAAGCCGAATCACACATTGAAACACGATTAAATTCGTTTTTGTCTAGTGCACAAAACAAGGCATTCATAGCCTTTGCATTTAAAGCAAAAACCTTCTTCTCCGATTCATCCCATTCGCTCATCGGAAGAGAAGATTTTTGAAATCCATTCTCGACAATAGACCAAAGCTCAAAGTCCATAGAAATGAGGAAGATTCTCATGCGAGTCTTCCAATATGTGTAATCTGACCCATTAAACAAAGGTGGTCGTGCAATAGAATGGCCCTCTTGCATGCCGGAGTAAGCCATCTCTCTTGGGTATTAAACCAAATATGAGAGATAACCTTGCTCTGATACCACTTGTTAGGATCGGAGCGGCACTAAGAGGGGGGGGTGAATTAGTGCAGCGGATTAAAACTTCGATTTTAATAAAATCTTTCTTACGTTAAGAACGAAACTTGAGAAATTTAACTTGAAGGCGTATTCTTAAAGTTGCGCAGCAAGAGTAATAAGGAACTAAAGCAGTAAGAAGATTTGCAGTAATGTAAATGACAATAATAAAAAGCAAACCAGAGATTACGCCGATTTTTAGAGTGGTTCGGTCAAATGACCTACTCCACTTGCGAGGCCCCTCTTCGATGAGGCTCCCACCTTCCACTAGCAAGTCTCTTGAAATGGAAGGGTAAACACCCCTCTTACAACCTTTTACAAGCAGCTCAACCTCTTACAAATTTTCAATAAGAAATAAGGAGGAGAACTCTCTAGCAAATTGAAAACAAGACTTGCTAAGACTTTCTAGGACTTTTCTCTCAATCAAAATGCTTCTCAAAAGTTGTTACCTCAGCTGAGATTTGAGGGGTATTTATAGGCCTCAAGAGGATTCAAATTTTGGGCTCCAAAATTTGAATTCTCTTAGGGTTCCCGGTGCTGGCGGTTCCACCGCCCAGCCAGGCGGTGCCACCGCCCAGCGCTCGGGTGCTGGACGGTGCAACCGCCCAGCCAAGGAGGTGTCACCGCCCAGCCAGGCGGTTCCACCGCCTGGCTTTCCGATTCATTGGTTTGGCTTATTTTTCGCCCAAACCAAATTTGACTTTGGGCCCAGTTGGCCCCTAACCAGGATATAGGATTATCTCTTAATCCTAATCCTAATTACAGGTGAACTACATAAAAAAAACATCCTAAGCAAGTTTTTTAACCGCGAACGTCGAGTCTTGTTCCGGCGAGCTTTCCGACGAACTTCTTCCGACGGACTCCCTGCAAGCTCCCAATCTTTGTGATGACTTTAACGAGTAGCCGAGCCTTCTTGGTGATCTCCGCGAGCCTCCGACGATTTCTTCGGCGAACTTCCGACACGTTCCCGATTTCTTCTCGGACGGTTCCGGCAGCATCTCCGATGATTCTTCGGTCTCTTAAACGTCCATCGAGCTCGACTCCGGTATCCTTGCTTTATGTTTTCTGATTATCGCAGTTAATCCTGCACACTTAACTCAATAATATGGATTAGATCAATTAACCCACCAATTGATTATATCATCAAAATCCGAGATTCAACATCACGTTCATAAAAGAAGTGGAATCGGATTTGTGAGAAGCTCTCACCAAAATGCAACCACCTTCATTAAAGGCCCTATCTTGCATATTTCACACCAAAACAAATGCAACTTTTGTTGCAAACATGGACATAGAGCTTATCATTGTCCATTTAAGAAGGTTAGTCCAAACAAATTGATTTGGGTTCCTAAAAGAACCATAAAGAACTTCATACAACATGATAAGCAATTTAGATCGATTTTTTAGGCACTTAAGGTCAAATGGGTACCTAAAAATCATCCTCTTTTTTAGAAACGTATACCATCACAAGCTAGGGGCAAGAGATGATATCTTGCTTTTTGAGTACTCAAGGTTTATGACCAGAGATCCAAAATAACTCATAACACTCTCTAGCTAAAATAACAAAAAGAGGATTAGTAGAATTAAAACTATCAATTACAAATTGATACGTATACTCCATATGTTAATAATGCAATCCTGTGTGATAAACACTTAGGTTTGAACCCTCAAATTTTGAAACTTGTAAACTCTTATGCATGAATTCCCCTTCAGACATCCTCCGGATTTTCGGATTAATCGGATATAATCCTTCCTTAAAATTTTCCGGATCCAACTATATCTTACAAGATCATGAACTTACGGCTTGCGAGCCAGGTTTGTATACGAATTTGTATGATGAACTTGAGTTATATATTTCGAGGCTTATGATGCTTGCATGATGAGTCATGAATATATTAAAAACATGAGTTCTATATGACATTTAGGTATAGTATGCAAGATCGATGATGAACGTACGAATCTTCACCTCTTGTGATGTGAATTTTTATATGATTATGTAATTAGAGTTATGTGCTCCACAAAAAAAAAACTCTCTTCAAATTAAAATCACCCATATCAGCCCACACACCCTTGTAAGCAGTGTTCATTACCTATAGGCGGTGGCACTGCCCAGCTGGCGGTAGCACCTCCAGCTGCCATGAGTGGCAAGCGGTAGCACCGCCCAGCCAGCGGTGCCATCGCCCGCAATTTGCCCCCTTTTAAAATCGAGCTAGGGTCGGCGGTAGAACCGACCCCAACTCAATTTCCACTCGCCCTTGCAACTCCAAACCTCATTTGAACTCCATTCTCTCTCTAGCTGCCTAAAACTCCCTATTTCCTACAAGATTAAGGATCAATCCTATATCTTCTTGAATATCTCAACTAAGGTATTCTCTAAAAGGCTTTGATTTCTCTTTTGTATTATCTACTCTTACTCATTACTTATATTCATAATAATAGTATTTATGTGTTCTAGAAGATCCTTTAGGGACAAAGGGAAGAGGAGATTAGAAGAAAACTATGATTCCACACTTTTCGATTCACATCAAAATGCCCTAAAATTTACATCCATAGAATCTAGACATGTTCATATGAGAAAATATGTTGATTTAGATGAACTAAGTGATTTAGAACCTATTCAATAGTTTGCAAATCTAGACATTCTCCCAATCCTACAAATAAGTGAACCTATCTACCCTAGACTTGTTAGGTTGTTTTACAACAATCTACATATAGATGAAGAAGAAAGGGGTATCAACCTATATTTTAGGACACTATATATCCATTACGGATAGATCTATTTGCGACATCATAAGCATCCCAGTGAAAGAAGGATGTTGTTATTTTAGAGGACAATGGGATGTTGAAACAATTGGGACCACTTATGTTGATGCCTTAGGAACAATTTTTGAGAATCCCAACTTAATGATACTTCCAAAAAGTTGTAAGCATTTACTACCATTAAGCACCAAAATACTTCATCACATCCTAATTAGTATCATTCTCCCTAAATAATATCATCATGATGAAGTAAGTCAAATGGAACTGGGAACCATGTATTGGATCATGAAGGGATACAACAATTGCTTTGGTTACCTTATTCAACAAAACATGATAAAAATATCTAAAAAGGACTTGATGCTTCCATATAGTGGCATAATCACTAGAATACTCCATGCCTATGATATTGCAATTCCACCTGTCAAAGAAGTTATAAAGCTAGATAGATTTAGCATCAAAAATAAAAATCTACTTTGACAGATGAGATGTATATTTAGAAATGGCATGTGGGTTAGAATGTCTAGAAGAACCGATCCCCCTCAACCTGAACCAGAACTGGAAACATCAATCTTTAGGGGCAATCTATCTCCTCCAACTAGTCCCTTTGAGAAATCACATCCAGTAGAGCAAGCACCTCCATCATCTATCGAAGACATAGGGATTCGGATGGATCACTTTGAACAAAGACAAGATTGATTTGAACACGGTAAGATCAAATCCTATTTGAACTATAGTAGATTCACCGACAATTTGACACATTATTTAGACATTTTAACTTTTCACCACCTGAATGAGCATATGTATGTATTTAGAAAATGTGGACACAATTCCTTCTTGTCATGTTGTAAAACTATGTTGTTGTAAACCTTTTATGCTACTCACTTTGATGATCGCAATGCCACTTACTTTGATGATCGCAAGTCCTTGATATGTTTAACTATTGGTATCTATGACTTGATGTATTACTTGGTGAGCATTTACGGAGTTAGGAATATTAATTTGTCCAAATGCATGAATTTCATAAATTTTATTTTCAGATTTTCTTGATTCTTTAATCACTTAAATTCGGTGCTGAAAATTTTATGATACGAATTTTACATGATGATAAGATTGTGTGCTTCAATAACATGTTTACTTTGATGTTGGAAATTTTGTGCCTTGATGCTAAAAGTTTCTATGATGATGTGCATGTTATACTTTCATGATTGTGATTTGAGAAGTTTTAATCATACATCGGATTCTTAATCTTTGAATACTATAAATCACTAATGATTTTACCTTCATGAGTGGGATTGAAAAGCTATGACAAAATATTATCCGAATGCATGATTTTGTTGTATTTTTTCTTTCGGAATTAATGTATTTCTTGAATAGAGCTTTCATAAGCCTATGCCATATCGAATTTATTTTATATCCATGCTCCGTCACTTAATGATTTTTGATACATGAAATTAATTGACAAATGCATCTCTCATGGACTTATCTTTTGTGAATATTTATTGAGAAATGGATTTGATGTAATCTTTCTTTCACATGAATTCCTTCTAGATGAAGGAAGACTTTTTTGAGATGAACACTTGCAAGGATTTAATTTCACATGTATATCTTGATCCTTGTAAAAAATGAAGTATGATTTTATCATTTTGAATGAAAGATGAAATGAAACTCTCTTATCATTTTTAACTTCATTCAAAGTTGGTTCTCAATGGTTTTTCCTCCTTACTTTCCTCCTTCATGCAAAGTTTTGATGATAAGTAAAAGGAAAGAAGTTAATGAATGATATCATGTCATGAATGCTTGAAAAATAATTGGTATGAATTTCTTTACAAGTTAAAAGATGACATGAATTTTTACCACAATTACATATATTGTTGAATTGTTCTCCTTTTTATTGATGACAAAGGGGGAGAAATATGTGGTAAATTGATGATAAATATATGTAATTTTACACTTGAAATGTTTGCATTATGATAAGATATCTAGAGATTAATTTGAAATATTACAAATTGATATCTTGTCATAGAATGAATTACTATTATTGTTATCCTTCATATTTGAAAGATAAGACTTGAAAATGGACTTCATGCCTTGACATCATTTTCAGAAAGTTACATCATGATAAGAATCATGATGGGTGTATTGATGAGTTTAAATGAACTTAACTTATCAATATGTCTCTTGAATTCAAAGGCTTTGAATTCAAGATTGACTTTTCTCAAGTTTGGCATATAGATAGGGGAAGTTAAGGTTAACTCCGTCATCAATTGATTGTCATCATTAAAAAGGGGGAGATTATTGAATCTCGGATTTTGATGATGAAGTCAATTATCATTTGTTTATCTAATCTATATGTTGAGAAAAGTGTGCAAGATTAACTACGATGGCAGTAAGACATGCAGCAGGTGTTATACCGGAGTCAAGATCAAGATCACGTTGGGAGTCCGAGAGTTCACAGGAAGTCCGGACGTTCATCGGAAGTTCTGCGGGAACTAGCCGAGAAGTCAAGGAGCTTGCTATAGAAGCTCATCGGAACTTGCCAAAAAGATCTTCGCGAAGTCTAAGAGCTTGCTGGGAGTCCGCCGGAGCATCACCGAGGGTTTATCGAAAGTTCGCCGGAAGCTCGCTGGAAGAAGTGATTGACACACCGGAACATAAAATTATAGTAATCATGTCGTAATTGTCATAGTTAAAGTATAGATTAAGTTAGGGTTGGGAGGTAATCCTACTAACTTAATTAGGGGCCAATTGGGCCCTTAACAGACCCAAATTGGGTCAAATGGAACAGCCCAATCGGACCCAGAATTCTTGGCCGGCGGTGGCACCACCCAGGAGACTCGATCTCCCAGGGATTCTAGGCGGTAGTACCGCCCCTGTCAGGCAGTGGTACCGCTGGCAGTTATTGCTGCCAGCGGTGGTACCGCCCCTGTCAAGCAGTGGTACCGCTTGAGCTCTGTCTTCGAGCGCTGTCAAGCGATAGTACCGCCCAGACTGAGCAGTAGTACCGCTCAGTGTCCGATAACAGGTGGTAGTACCACCCAATAATGACGGTGGTACTACCAAGACCTTGAAAATCTGGGAATGGATACTTTTAGGCTCCATTTTAAAACTCATTGGGACCTATATAAACCCCACCTATTCCTGCATGAAAGGGCATGAAAAACTTGCTTTAATCTTGAGTCTTTGAGGTCTTAAAGTATTGAAAAATCTAGAGTTCTCCTCCTTTTTTCTAAGTGTTGAGATCATTCAAGAGAGGAGTGAAAATTTGTAAGGGTTGTCTCCTAAGCCTGTCAAAAGGAGAATAGCTATAAAAGGGTGGTTGGCCTTCGCCTATTGAAGGAAGGCCTCTAGTGGATGCCGGTGATCATCGGAGGAGAAAGCCGATAGTGGATGTAGGTCACGTTGACCGAACCACTCTAAAATCTCGGTTTGCTTTTACTTTGAGCATCTTTCCTTTATAGCAAACTGCCTCTCCTCCTTATTATGCTTTAAATACGTCTACATTCACTTTGACGTAAAACATCTTTCGAGATCGGCTTTCTATGAAGACTTTATGAAATCTACGTTTTTATGATTTACACTGCTACAAATCACCTTAGTCTTCTCTTAGATTTTCACTTTAGACTTCAAGCTCAAATTCCTTCCGAAACGAATTGAGTTGAATCAGCTTTAATCGAAACAAGGTTTTTGAAATCGTGAAAGTTTTCCGTTGTACTAATTCACCTCCCCCCCCCCCTCTTAGTGCGCTCTTGATCCTAACACAAACTAGATTTATAGTGGTTCAATCGTTGTAACCTACATCCACTTTCAATTACTCTTCACTTGAGGTCATAGGCTTCCACTACCGATCTCCATTCAATGGGCGAAGATCAACTACACTCTTATAACTCTTTCTCCTTTTCATATGCTTAGGAGAGAACCTTTACACATCTCTTTTAGACCTTACTTCTCCCTTAGAAAACTTCTAACTCTAGGAGGGAGTGACTCTAAATCCTAAGAGAATTTTTAATTTTTTTCAAGTATTCTTTCCCCCCTTTCTACTCAATTTCAAGCTTCACTAAGTAAGATATGACAGGGTATTTATAGACCCTAAATGACTTAAAAAATAGAGCCAAAAAAGGTCTCATCCCGAGTTTTTCGAGTGCTAGCGATACCACCGCCGGTGCTGGGTGGTCCCACTACTTGCAGCACTAACACTAGCACTAACACTAGGTGGTACCACTGCTTGACACAATTTGGGAGACTATGTCTAGGCTGTTAGGATCAAGAGCACTAAGAGTGGGGGGTGAAATAGTGCAGCGAAAAACTTTCGACGATTAAAATTACGTTCGTACGTTGAAATCTGATTCCGACGTAAAAGCGGTTTCGTGCAAATAATAACTTTGAAAGCTTACGAAAATGTATTTGAAGTAAAGTAAGGAAGGCAGTTTGCAGTTAAGATAGAAATTAGAATGTAAGCGCAAACTGAAATATGATGTTCGTACGATAAAACCGATTTTCGTTTTAACGCCGATTCGGAAAATACTTAACTATGAAACACATTTGTAAATGAGTAGAAGGCAGTAAGCTACTGAGGAGGTTTGCAATAAAGATAAGATGCTCAAAATAAATGCAAACCAAGATTTAGAGTGGTTCGGTTAAACGTGACCTACATCCACTTTCGGCTTCCTCCTCTGATGAGGTCACCGACGTCTACTAGACGCCTTCCTTCAATAGGCGAAGGCCAACCACCCTTTTACAGTTTCACTCCTTTTGACGCGCTTAGGAGACAACCCTTACAAACTTTTCTCTCCTCTCTTGAAAGATCAAAACTTGGAAGAAAAGAGGGAGGAGAACTTCTATACTTTACAATACTTTTGAGCTCTAAAATCACAGAGTAAGATCAAGCTTTCGATGCTTTTGGGTTACCCTTTCATTGCTGAAAGGGTGGGGTATTTATAGGCCCCAAACCAGTTTGAATTTCGAGCTCAAAACTGTTATCTCCTGGAATTCTGGGGTCTGGCGGTTGCACCGCCTGGTAGAGCTCGAAGACTGAGCCTCTGGGCAGTTCCACCTCCTGTCAGGGGCGGTTGCACCGCTTGGTAGAGCTCGGAGACTAAGCCTCTGGGTAGTGCCACCGCCTAACAAGGGCGGTTGCACCGCCTGGCAGAGCTCGGAGACCGAGCTCAGGCGGTTCCACCGCCTGTTAGGGGCGGTTGCACTGCCCAGTCTCGCTCGGAGACTGAGCCCAGGCGGTGCCACTGCCTGACTGGAGCAGTTGCACTGCCCAGTCTTGCTCGGAGACCGAGCCCAAGTGGTGCCACCACCTCACCTGGGCGGTTGCATCGCCCAGCTTTCCTGGGAGAACATCTCTTGGGCGGTGCCACCGCCTGGCAGGAATTCTAGTCCGAATGGGTTGATCCATTCGGCCCAATTTAGGTCTTTTACGGGCCCAATTGCCCCCATATTAAGTTAATTGGATCACCTCCCATTCCTAACTTAATCTACATGCTAACCACGATATTTCTTAAGACATTTACCGCAACTTGCTCTGGTGCATCAATCGCTTCTTCCGGCGAGCTTCCGGCGAACTTCCGGTGAACATCCGATGAACCTTCGGCAATGCTCCGACGGACTTCCGGCAAACTCCTGGACTTGCGACGATCCACTTGGCGAGTTCCGACAGGCTTCTTTGGCAAGCTCCTAGACTTCTCGGATTTGTTTCTACAGAACCTCCGATGACTGTTCGGACTTCCGTCGAACTCTCGAACTCCCAACGTGATCATAGTTGTGACTCCGGCGTAACTCCTGTTGTATGTCTTTCTTTCATCATAGTTAATCCTACACATGTAAAACAAAACTTCGATCGAGACAATTAATCCTAAGCAATTAACCAAGTTGCCCGGCATGTCATTGGTCCCTATTGGGAAATCATGGGGGCGACATCACATGCGCAGCGGAAGAACAAGAAAACAAAATCCCCGATTCCAAAAAAGATGTTCGTCATCGTGCGAAGATTGGTGCGCAAAAATCCGTAAAACATGAAACTGCGTATAGAATAGATTGTGTTACCTAGGGAGATCGTATATCCCTATTTCCTTGCAGATCCTTAGGAGAGGGTAAAGGAGGTCAAGCGTCCTCCTCTCTAGTGGTGATCCACACAGCAGGGTTGCGACGACGCTCCTCAAAACTCCAGGCCTGATCTGAGGTGGAGAGGAAGAGGAGAATAGGAAAGGCAAGCAAAGGCTCTAGCCTATGAGGCTCTGAATCCCTCCTATTTATAGAGGTCCCCTGTCAAACCCTAATGGGTCCTCCCCTAGTGGGTATTGGATCTGCATCCAATAAGACAAGGGCTCCGTCGGATATCTCATATCCGAACCTCTACTCATCGCAATGCCTACCATATGTGTGTGACCCTCTAGGCCCAATATCGAGCTAGCCGTGAGTCATACCTGTCAGAACTCCTTCTAACTCAGTGAATTATTATATCTGTAATAATTCACTTGACTCATCGACTACGGAAGTACTAGGCCACTACGCCGTAGTCCCCAGACGATACAGGGGAATCCAATCCATTGGACCTGTCTGTCCTCAGTTACCGTGTACCTATAATCCCTCATCCATCTAATATCCCAGAGACCGTATATCGAGCATGGTGTTGTTAGACCCATACGGTTTCTACTCGAGTCTCGCTCTAATCGGATTCTCCCGGAGAACTCTTTCTCTCTCAACCCGAATGACCCTGGCCAGGGATTTGTCTGAGCAAGAACACATGGGATATTCCTCTCATGACGCCGAGAGTGGATGATCCTCTATCGACACTCAATAGCCCTCGTAAGGTCGACTACCACTCCCAATGACCAGCTGTACTAGATTTGGGACAGCCAAACCTATAAGTCTGGTATCAAAGAGTGGAGCACTCATACAGGACATCCTTGGTGTCTCAAGTCTAAGGACCAGATACACCACTAGGACTACGGAATCGCTGTCTGATAATAAGGCATCATCAACCATCCAACATTCCGTAAGCGGATCAATCAGTGAACTCATTCTCCAATAAGCACATGTACTGTATCCCTAGTGTCCCTACACGTGCAACTATGAGACCAGCTGCATCCATCATATGTACGGGTATACAGTACACCAGTCTATCCGGTTATCACGATGTCCCTCTCGAGTAACCTATGACCGGGATTATTTAGGATATGTGTTTAAAGGTGAATTGATCTCATTATCGTAATCTCATCACGATCCAATTCCCATTGCACAAATCCAAGGACATCACAATATATATATGCACATATGCAATAGTTATAAAGTGATATACGCCAAAATATAATAAGCAAAAAGATTCTGTATCAAGTCACACGTGCCATCACTCACGTGATTGGCTTGCTGGGCACCTATGACTAGCAATCTCCCACTTGACCTAAAGCCAATCACCTATGTGTCTGATCCTCATCAGACCCCTGTGACGCTCAAAGACAAAATGAGACAACGGCTTTGTAAGTGGATCTGCAATGTTATCTTCGGATGGAACTCTTTCCACTGCTACATATCCTCGGGTTACGATCTCTCTGATAAGTTGGAACCTCCTCAGAACACTTCTGATGAGACCCGGGTTCCCTTATTCGAGTAATCGCCCCATAGTTGTCACAATATAAGGAGATCGGCTCCTCGCTACCTGGCACGACTCCCAAATCTGTGATGAACTTCTTCACCTAGACTCCCTCCTTTGCTACATCTAATGCAGCAATGTACTCCGCCTCTGTGGTCGAGTCAGTAGTGGTATCTTGCTTGGAACTCTTCCAGCACACTACTCCTCCATTCAAGGTGTACATATACCCTGAATTCGACTTGCTATCATCGACATCAGACTGAAAACTTGAGTCAGTGTAGCCTTCAACCTTAAGGCTATTACCTCCATATACTAGTAAAAGATCCTTAGTCCTTCTCAAGTACATAAGGATACACTTTACTGCTTTCCAGTGCTCCAAGCCTGGATCCGCCTGATACCTGCTCGTGACACTCAAAGCATGCGCTACATCAGGCCTAGTACATAGCATGACATACATGATAGACCCTATTGCTGAGGCATAAGGTATCATATCCATGTTCGCCCTTTCTTGAAATTTTCAATGCCAAACATTTTGACAATGGTTTCTATGTACCTGGATTGGGACAAGCCAAGCATCATCTTGGATCTATCTCTATAGATTCTAATCCCCAAGATATAGGATGCTTCTCCTAAGTCCTTCATGGAGAAGTGTCTAGATAACCAAGCCTTTACCGTGGATAGCATTCCTACGTCATTCCCAATGATCATGATGTCATCCACATATAACACCAAAAAGGTGATAGCGCTCCCACTTACCTTTCTGTATACACAAGGCTCATCTTCGTTCTTAACGAAGTCATAAGATCTGATTGCCTCATCAAATCTTATGTTCCAACTTCGGGAAGCTTGCTTTAGTCCATAAATGGATCTAAGCAACCTACACACCTTATCTGGGCAGTTCTTGGACACGAATCCCTCAGGTTGCATCATATACACCTCCTCCTCGAGGTTCCCATTGAGGAATGCGGTTTTCACATCCATCTGCCAGATCTCATAATCATAGTGTGCTGCAATAGCCAATAGAATTCTGATGGATTTTAGCATTGCTACGGGTGAGAAGGTTTCGTCGTAATCAACACCTTGCCTTTGACGATACCCCTTAGCCACTAGCCTTGCTTTATAAGTCTCTACCTTTCCATCTACTCCGATCTTTTTCTTAAAGATCCACTTGCAACCGATGGGTACAATACCTTCGGGCGCATCAACTAGGTTCCAAACCTTGTTGGAGTACATAGAATCCATCTCAGAATTCATGGCTTTTTGCCACTTCCCGGAGTCTATACTCATAATAGCCTCCTTGTAGGTTTGAGGATCAATATCCTCAACATACTCTCCTCTAATATGTCCCACATATCTCTCAGGAGGATGAGATACTCTATCAGACCTGCGTAAAGTTGAAAATTGTGTATTAGGTACTTGAACAGACTCGGACTGTAGAGTGGTGCTTGAGCTTGGTTCTCCAACCTCGCTCAATCTCCCACTGTCTCCGCCAAGAATGTGTTCCTTCTCAAGGAACACTGCTCTCTTAGCTACAAAGACCTTTTGGTCCTCGAGATGATAGAAATAATACCCACAAGTTTCCTTGGGGTATCCCACAAATTTGCATCGCTCTGTCCTTGATTCTAACTTATCGGGGTTGTGTCTTTTAACATGGGCAGGGCAGCCCTAAATCTTAACAACCTTAAGATCAGGCTTCTTCCCTTTCCATATCTCATATGGTGTAGACACTACCGACTTAGTTGGAATTCTGTTCAAAATGTTAGTTACGGTTTCTAGGGCATATCCCCAGAATGAGATGGATAGGTCAGCGAAACTCATCATGGACCGTACCATATCTAATAACGTACGATTTCTCCTTTCAGAGACACCATTGAGCTGAGGTGTGTAAGGAGGTGTCCATTGGGATAATATCCCATGGTCCTTGAGGAACTGAGTAAACTCTGTACTTAAGTACTCACCTCCTCGATCTGATCGAAGAGTTTTGATACTCTTTACAGTCTGGTTCTCCACCTCATTCTTATACTCTCTGAATTTCTCAAAGGCCTCGGACTTGTACTTCATTAAGTACACATATCCATACCTTGAGAAATCATCAGTAAATGTAATGAAGTAGGAGTAACCTCCAATGGCATGAGTTGACATGGGTCCACATACATCACTATGTATGAGTTCCAACAACTCAGTGGCTCTCTCTCCAGTTCCACTAAATGGAGAGTTGGTCAATTTTCCACGAATGCAAGGTTCACAAGTTGCATATGACACGTAGTCGAATGGATCTAGATATCCATCATTTAGTAACTTTTGAATCCTTCTTTCATGGATGTGACCTAGCCTACAATGCCACAGGTATGCACTGTTCACCTCATCTCGTTTCCTCTTAGACACATTTACATTCATGATATGTGGAGTAGTGTCTAACATAAATAAATCATTATGCAATGTTCCTTTCGTGATGATCTTATCATCTAATAATATCGAACAACCATTGTTCTCAAAAATAAATTTATATCCACTAACTATTAAACATGAAATGGAGATAATGTTTTTGATAATAGAAGGAACAAAATAACAAGCATCTAATGCAATAAAAGCTCCACTAGGCAGATGTAGGGCGACCTCGCCAACAGTTACTATAGCAACTTTTGCTCCATTACCCATCTTGAGGTCCATCTCGCCTCTCTCTAGTCTCCTAGGCCTTGCCAGAACCTGCAACGAATTGCATATATGATAAGCACTACCGGTATCCAATACCCATGTGTTATCATAAGAGTCTGACAAATGGAGACTGATCATGAATGTACCTGAAGCTTCATCAAGCTTTTGTTTCGCCCTTTCTGCAAGGTACTCTTTGTAGTTCCTCTTCCAGTGCCCATCTTTACCACAGTGGAAGCATTGGCCTTTGTCCTTTACTAGGTCTTTCTTAGCAACTTTTGCTTTACCTGGTCTGCCCTTGCCCTTTCCCTTCTTAAGGGACCTTTCTGCTTTCCTTTTCTTTCTGGTCTGACCAGTGTAGAGAACTGGCTTCTCTTTCTTAATAGTACTCTCTACCTCCCTCAACATATTGAGGAGCTCTGGGAGAGTCACCTCAAGCTTGTTCATATTAAAATTCATTATGAACTATGAAAAGGAATCTGGTAGGGACTGAAGCACAATGTCCACACACAAGTTATCCTCTAGGACCATTCCTAGACTTGTGAGTTTCTCTATCCACTCAATCATCTTTAAGACATAGTTCTGAACCGGTGTCCCCTCAGTCATCCTAGCGCGGAAAAGGCTCTTGGATATCTCATATCGTTGAGTCCTTCCCTGTTCCTCAAACAATTTGCGAACATGTAGGAGAATGGATCTGGCATCCATCTTTTCATGTTGTCTCTGTAACTCAGGAGTCATAGAGCCCAACATATAGCACTGAGCAAGAGTGGAGTCATCAATGTACTTCACGTAGCGAGCGATCTCATCCTCGTTTGCCCCTTCTTCGGGCGTAGGTATCACTGTATCAAGGACGTACACGATTTTCTCCGCTGTGAGAACAATTCTCAAGTTACGGAGCCAATCCATATAATTTGGACCAGTGAGGCGGTTGACATCAAGTATGCCACGTAAGGGATTTGAAAGCGACATTTTCTAAAAATAAAGATGCAGCAGAAATGAATAACATGCAGATTTTGCAAGAAATAAACTATCAAGATATGGACTTCTATCTTAATATGCTCCCACTATTTTACTAACGAGTCACGCGACACCCTCAGCACGTGAAACGGAAGTCTCCGGTAGACTTCTAGTGGGGATCAGGATCCAATCAGCGTCTTAGTGTAACCTCGAGGGACTCGACCAATCACACTAAGCCTAAAAGGTAGGCAACTCTTACCAATCACAACTCCTTGTGATTCCCGTCCTGTTCGGCCTCCGAATCACCATGGCCTCGAGGGACTCGACCAACCATGATGCTCGGTTAAGTCAACAACTTCGTTACAAGATGAGTCTGATTTGATGATATACCCTCGAGGGACTCGACCAAGTATACCATGCCATCAGGTCACCGGTGACATCTCTATGTCATAAGCAAGATAGCGAATCGCGATATAGGTGAGTTTCGAGGGACTCGACCAACTCAACCTACACCGGGAATCGGTTCCTACTTATAACGATGGAAGGCCACGTGGGTCAATCTAATTACCTCACGTTTACCGACTTAATATTATCGAGAGATGTTTCTAAGATTTGGTCTCCTAATATGACATGTCACACATATACATATTTAATATATATCTACATCGCATGCAAATATATATACTTATCTAGTATGTGTATAAGCAATCACACCAGATGATCATGGACCACAACCTAATATGATTAGGCCCGAGCCAGTAGGCCTAATCACTCACATCATGATCTATGTGTGCAACGGTGCATCTCCATGCCCTGTGATCGTCCATCTCGTCCTCGTCGGTTCCGTCGACATCTTGATGCATCTCCATGCATCAAGATCGTCCGTCTCGTGGGTCCCGCTATCGCATCCACGCTCCCGCTGCGACTCCTCATGTGATTACAACTTAATCATAGGCACGCAGGCCCGACAATAAATGAGAAATATAATGGAGGCTCGCAGACCTCAATAATAATAATCACAAGTACACACATCACACGGTCCATGATCATCCGTCCACACATCATACATCACATGTATAAATAATCATCATCATGTAGGACTACTAGATAATAATAAAAATAATAATCAACTAAACCTTTTAATTAATTAATATTTTATGAAATCAGGGACATGTAGGGAATTTCTGAATTTATAGGGGTATTTTCGTTATTTGGACAAAAGACAAAAACTGGAATTTCTCAAATTTCGAGGGGCAAAACAATCTTTTGCCTCGAAAACCCTAATGCCCTTTCCCCCCTACGCTGGTGCCGCCGCCGCCACCTTGCCGGCGGCGGCCTGTGCGGTGAATGAGGGCACTGCCCTCGCCTGCTGGCGGCACGCCCGCTGGCGGCGCTGCCGCTGCGAGTGGGCGCCCCCTTCGGGCGCCGCTGCCTCTGCAGGGGGTGCTGTCCCGCCGGGCGGCCGCCCCTGTGGGGGGGATTTCGCCCCCTGCGGCGCCTCTGCCCGTGGGCTGCCAGCCCTGCCGGCAGCAAGCCTGCTACAAGCAGGCCGCCGGCCGGCTACTGCAGACGTAGCCCCTATGCTGCCCGCCTTCAGCTGCGCTTCACGCACGCAGATCGAGGGCAGCAACTGTTGCTGCCCTTTCTCGCTTTTGCGTCAACGATTTTGACGTCAAAATTCTTCCTAAACACAACACACGCAGTTCAAAACCAATCATTCACACGAACAACCTGGCTTTGATACCACTGTTGGGAAATCATGGGGGCGACATCACATGCGCAACGGAAGAACAAGAAAACAAAATCCCCGATTCCCAAAAAGATGTTCGTCGTCGTGCGAAGATTGGTGCGCAAAAATCCGCGAAACATGAAACTGCGTATAGAGTAGATTGTGTTACCTAGGGAGATCGTATATCCCTGTTTCCTTGTAGATCCTTAGGAGAGGGTAAAGGAGGTCAAGCGTCCTCCTCTCTAGCGGTGATCCACACAGCAGGGTTGCGACAACGCTCCTCAAAACTCCAGGCCTGATCTTAGGTGGAGAGGAAGAGGAGAATAGGAAAGGCAAGCAAAGGCTCTAGCCTATGAGGCTTTGAATCCCTCCTATTTATAGAGGTCCCCTGTCAAACCCTAATGGGTCCTCCCCTAGTGGGTATTGGATCTGCATCCAATAAGACAAGGGCTCTGTCGGATATCTCATATCCGAACCTCTACTCATCGCAATGCCTACTATATGTGTGTGACCCTCTAGGCCCAATATCGAGCTGGCCGTGAGTCATACCTATCAGAACTCCTTCTAACTTAGTGAATTATTATCTCTGTAATAATTCACTTGACTCATCGACTACGGAAGTACTAGGCCACTACGCCGTAGTCCCTAGACGATACAGGGGAATCCAATCCATTGGACCTGTCTGTCCTCAGTTACCGTGTACTTATAATTCCTCATCCATCTAATATCCCAGAGACCGTATATCAAGCATGGTGTTGTCAGACCCATACGGTTTCTACTCAAGTCTTGCTCTAATCGGATTCTCCCGGAGAACTCTTTCTCTCTCAACCCGAATGACCCTGGCCAGGGATTTGTCTGAGCAAGAACACATGGGATATTCCTCTCATGACGTCGAGAGTGGATGATCCTCTATCGACACTCAATAGCCCTCGTAAGATCGACTACCACTCCCAATGACCAGCTGTACTAGATCTGGGACAGCCAAACCTATAAGTCTGGTATCAAAGAGTGGAGCACTCATATAGGACATCCTTGGTGTCTCAAGTCTAAGGACCAGATACACCACTAGGACTACGGAATCGCTGTCTGACAATAAGGCATCATCAACCATCCAGCATTCCGTAAGCGGATCAATCAGTGAACTCATTCTCCAATGAGCACTTGTACTGTATCCCTAGTGTCCCTACACGAGCAACTATGAGACCAGCTGCATCCATCATATGGACGGGTATACAGCACACCAGTCTATCCGGTTATCACGATGTCCCTCTCGAGTAACCTATTACCGGGATTATTTAGGATATGTGTTTAAAGGTGAATCGATCTCATTATCGTGATCTCATCACGATCCGATTCCCATTGCACAAATCCAAGGACATCACAATATATATATGCACATATGCAATAGTTATAAAGTGATATACGCCAAAATATAATAAGCAAAAAGATTCTGTATCAAGTCACACGTGCCATCACTCACGTGATTGGCTTGCTGGGCACCTATGACTAGTAGTCCCTCGATGCTTCGTCCGATTCTTCGACGCATTGTCCTCTCCTGCGGCCTATTGCCCAATCGGCTAGTTGACTCCGCAACTCCAATATCCTTGGCACAATACCCGCTCTTCTTGGCCTGATGCCCGAGTCCACGGCCCGAAGCCTTCTGTCGATACGTCGACCGATCCACTAACCTGACGCCTAATCTTCTGACATGTTCCTCCGGCACAACATGATTTTCCTGCTTTAATTGTCTCATCCTGATCGAAGCATCTTGTGTCACTCAAAACGCAGATTAAGTCATAAACATATATCAAGTGGTTTCATCATCAAAATATGAGATTCAACATAGGTGGTACCACCACCTAGTCTAATGGTGTCATCGCTTGGACCAACTATAGGTCACTGAATGGGTCTTCCACTTAGCCCAAAATAGCCCCAATTCAGGCCTAGTTGGCCCCTAATTAAGTTGACATTATTTTGCCATAATACCGACTCAATTAGACCTAAACTAACTCAATCTAGACACAATTGATTACAAACATGAATCCTATATTGTCCAGTATGTCATTGGTTCATCCGGTGCTTCGTCCGATCCTTCGACATATCATCCTCTCCTTTAACGTATTGCCCAATCGGCATGTTGACTCGCACAAATTCAAATCTCTTTGGCGCAATGTCTGATCCTTTGGCTCGATGCCCGAACTCATGGCACGAAGTCCTTTCAGCACGTCGACCAGTCCTCTAGCCCGATGTCTAATCTTCTGACATGTTCTACTCTAGCCCAACGTCTAATTCTTCTGGTGTCAATCGATTTGTCTTTCCTTGATCGAGATTAGTTCTGCGTCACTCAAATGTGTTGAATCTCGGATTTTGATAATGAAACCAATCAATATGTGTTTATGTTTTAATCTACGTTTTGAGTGATGCAGGATGCTTTGATTAGGATGAGACAATTAAAGCATGAAAATCATGTTGGGTCGGAGGAACATGTTAAAAGATTGGACATTGGGCCGGTGGATCAATCGACGTATCGATAGAAGGCTTCGGGCCGTAGATTCGGGCATCGAGCCAAGAAGAGCGGAGATTGTGCCAAGGATATTAGAGTTACGGAGTCAACTGGTCGATTGGGCAATAGGCCGCAAGAGAGGACGATGTGCCGAAGAATCGGACGAAGCGTCGAGGGACCAATGACATGCCGGACAACTTGATTAATTACTTAGGATTAATTGTCTCAATAAAAATATTATTTTAAGTGTGCAGGATTAACTACGCTAGCTTGAAGACATAAAGCAAGTCTACCGGAGTAAAGTTCGATGGGTGTTCGAGAGTCCATTGAAAGTCCGAAGAATCGTCAGAAGTGCTGCCGGAACCAACCGAGAAGGAATCGGGGACTTGCCGAAGTTTTCAAAAGTCTGCCAAAAAGATTATCGGAGGTTCATGGAGATCACCGAGAAGGTTTGGCTACTTGCCAAAGACTCGTTGAACTCGCCACAAGACCGGGAGCCTGTTGGGAGTCCGCCGGAAGAAATCCGAGGGTGTATCGGAAGTCCGCTGGAAGTTCACCGGAAAGCTCGCCAGAAGGAAACTCGACGTTGCCGATTAAAATTTGCTTAGGGCTATGTCTTAATTTTGTAGTTTGTATATAATTTAGATTAAGATTAAGGGTTATTCCTATAACCCAGTTAGGGGCCAATTGGGCTCGAGTTTAGACTGGTTTGGGCCAAGTTTGGAGCCCAACTAGTGAGCTAGAACAGTCCAGGCGGTGGCACCGCTGGACTGGGCGGTGGCACCACCGGACTAGGGGGTGGCACCGCCCAGAACCCGAGAGGTCCGACGGTGGCACTGCTAGTACACTACTGGACTGGGTGGTGGCACCGCTAGTACACTGTCAGTGTCAAACACTGATCGGTGGTGGCACCGCCACTGATAGGCGGTGGCACCGCCAACACCGGGAAACCCCAAAGCAATTCAAATTTGGAGCCCAAATTTGAATCCTCTTAGGGCCTATAAATACCCCTCAATTCTCAACAGAGATAACACCTTTTTGACAAGTTAGAAAGTGAGAAAAAAAAATAGTCTAGCAAAGCCTTGTTTTTAATAGCTTAAGTGTTCACCTCCCTCTTTCTCTTTGGAAAAATCTGTAAGAGTGTGAACCACTTGTAAGAAGGTTATAAGAGGGGTATTTGGTCCTTTCCCTACAAAGTGATTTGCTAGTAGAAGTTGGAAGCCTCATCGAAGAAGGCTTCGAAAGTGGATATAGGTTATTTGACTGAACTACTATACATCGTGGTGTTCCTTGAATGTGTGAGTGTTTAAATTTCTGAACCATTCTCTACTTAGTTGCAAATTGTTCGGTTTTCATCTCCTTACTCTTGACTACCCTTACTCAAGCTATTTTAACTAAGTCATCCTTCGTCGAATTGAAATCTCTACATATTTACGAAATCAATTTCAAACTTATGAGTTTTAATCCGCTGCACTAATTCACCCCCCCCCCTCTTAGTGCCGCTCCGATCCTAACAATTGGTATCAGAGCAAGGCTTATTCTCATATTTGGTTTAATACCCAAGAGAGATGGCTTACTCCGGCATGCAAGAGGGTCACTCTATTACACATCCGTCAATGTTTAATGGGTCGGATGACATGTATTGGAAGACTCGTATAAGGATCTTCCTTATTTCCATGGATTTTGAGCTTTGGAATATTGTTGAAAATAGATTTCAAAATTTTTCTCTTCCGATGAGCGAATGGGATGAATCAAAGAAGAAGGTTTTTGCTTTAAACATAAAGGCTATGAATGCCTTGTTTTGTGCACTTGACAAAAATAAATTTAATCGCGTTTCGATTTGTGATTCGCTTTTAATATTTTGATAACTCTTGAGGTCACTCATGAAGGCACTAGCCGAGTGAAAGAGTCTAAAATCAACATTCTTGTGTATTCTTACGAACTTTTCCGATGAAACCAAGTGAGTCTATCGGAGACATGTACACCCATTTCATGGATGTCATCAATGGACTCAAAGCTCTTGGTAAAGGTTTTTCTAACTTTGAACTAGTAACTAAAATTTTAAGATCCCTTCCAAAGAGTTGGGATCTAAAAGTTACGGTCATTAAAGAGGCCAAGGATCTTAAAGCATTTCCTCTCGAAGAACTTATTGGGTCTCTAATGACCTATGAAATGAACAATGTGGCAAAAAGGGAACTCGAGAATAACCTTCCAAAGAAAAGGAAGGATTTGGGACATAGAACATTTGAAGACCACTTGAGCATAAGCTCAAGTGATAGTGAACTTAAACTACAAATGAAACAAAAATTAAAGAACAAAAAGAACGAAACTACTTGCTTTGAACGCAAAAAGAAGAACAAAAATTGGGATGAATCAAGCTCCTCTGAAGATGAGGAGAAAATCAAGAAAGGCGAGGTGGCAAACTACACCTCAATGGCATTCAATGATAAGGTAATCGAAACCCCCTTAATTTATTTTAAAATTACTTGATGTTTTTAATGATGTATTTTTTTTAATAATCATTTTTCTTGAAAATTGCATGTCTTATGTTAATAAAATAAAATATTAGATTTACATCTAATGATCATATGTATGTTTTTCTTAAGAAGAAAAAAATGTGTATCTTGATGATTTTCAATTTTGATTGAAACCATGCTTGATGTCTTAATGAAAATATTAAAAAGTTTAATATTATGCTTAATGATGATGCATGACTTTTGTATGGAAAACTAAGCATGAAAAGATAGATTCACCTAAAAAGAAAAATGCATGACTACAACAAATAACAAAATGATTTTGGTTGAAAATACCTTATGCTCAATGAAACCATGATTGATAAATATCCTTTATGTTTAATGATTTCTTTGCCTTGTATGTCCTATCATGATGAAAATTTTGAAAATAAATTAAATCATGTTTGATTTGAAGTAATGCATAATGATCATGCTTAATGAGTTTTCTTTCGAAATGATGTATATTGATTTTTTTGATTTATAAATTATCGATTTTCATGATAATAAAAGTGGCTTTTTTGGTTAAAAAAATGATGATGCATGTTTTGATTTGACATAAATGAAATAGGCATGCTTATATGAAATAGTGTAAGTGTCATACTTGACAATTGTATACTTAATGATGCATAAAGCTGTAATGAAAATATTAAAATTTTGATACCATGATTTGACGATTTTATGCATGAGATTTTAAAGTTATACATGATAATTTTTGTGGTTTATTGATCTTGATGGTTTTCATAATAAAATTTATTTTTCGATCCTAAACGTTAATGCATGGTTTTAACATAATAACAAATATTTGAGCATTCTAATATAAAATCAATCACATAAATTGAAACAACTAAAAAGAGAAAAGTACTTTTCTTAAAAATTCTTTTTCTCTATCTTATTGACTTTAATGAATCTATTTGATCATTTTAAAAGTGATTTTGATGATTTTGATGATTTGAATGAGTTTCATCTAACCATGATTTTTATCTTGATTTCTGAAAATTATAACTTGAAAATTTATTTTATAAATCAAGATTGTCTATTATGATTCTTTCTTTTCACTATTTGAGTTATTAAAAAAGAATCATAATATGTCTCTTGATATTCAAAATTTATGTTCACTATTTATGCATCTCATCACCAAAATTCTTTTTGATATTCTTCATGTGATGATATGAATGCATGAAACACTCATGATATGATTTTTATACAATTCCGTGTATTCATGAAATCATCACCCAATTAATTCTTCTTGATGTTCCTAATGAGATGAAATGAAATTATGCATGAAATACAAATGAGAAGTTAATGATCATACATGATAGGATGTAATGAACTTTGACATTTAGATACCATCAATTGAAAAGCTATGATCATGTTGCCAAAATTATGTATCATGAATGCTTGAATATCATGTATGATATGCTCATAATGATGATTGATTTATTTGTATCATGTATGAAAAATGAAATGTATGGTTTTGAAATTGTGCATGTTCGAATTTGAAAATATGATGATGCATAATGATAAAATTACGTAATGAAAATATTAAACATTTTGAAACTATGTTTTAATATCATGCATAATGATCATGCTTAATACATTTCAAAATTATGCATGGTGATTTTTAAGTAATTTATGGATTATCGATTTTTATCATGATGAAATGTTACATTTTCGGTTTTAAGTATGATGTATGTTTTCATACAAAAAAACTTGAGCATATTGATTTGAAATCATGTTTAATGGTTTTATAATTCGAAATTATACATAATGAATCTTGTGATTTACATATTATTGATTTTTACCATAATGAAAATGCCTTATTAATCTTTGTCATAATAAATCTTACACTTTCGATTTTAAACATGATACATGTTTTTATTTGGCATAAATGAAATAAAATCATATGAATTTAAACAACTAAAAAGAGAAAAATAATTTTTTTAAAAATTATTTTTCTCTATCTTATTGATCTTGATGATTATTATGATGAATCTATGTATACCATTTTGAATCTCTTGAAAGTAATGTTGAGATTTTGATGAATTTGACGATTTGAATTTGAATGAGTTTATATTCAAATCATGATCTTGATTTCTTGAATTTACTACTTGAGATTTTTGTTTAATCACGATCTCTTCTTTGTACACCTATAATTTTTGTTATTTATAAAAAGAAGAGATTTGATAAAATGAATCATGTCTTTTGTAATTCAAGAGATCTTATCTTTCATGACATGATGCTGTTGGATTTATGGCTTGTATGCCTTGAAATAATTGAAATATTTTACACTATTTTGTTCTTCCCTTATTTTTTCTTGTTTACAATGATAAAATGGGAAAAGCTATGATCATGCATGGCAGGATATAATTTGACAGATTAATACTATGATGATTTGAAATATTTATGATTTGAAATGATGCATATGCATTTTATTATGATGATGTATGTGATGTATTGCATATGATGTGTATCATGAATGTTTTAAATGATAAATGTTTGGTACCAACAATTATGAAGTGATAAATACTTAAAAATATTGATTTAATATTCGGTATCATAAATACTTTATTATCATATATGAAAATAATGATAAATATTTTGAAAATAAATGTTTGTATCATGTTAGATGGTTTTACATTTTGTGCACGATGAGTTATAGTGATGATTGAAACAATGATTGAAATAATATGAATGATGATTTGGAATCATGCATATAATGATGAGTTTATATATTTTGAAAGTATATATGATGATTTGGTATTATGCATGCAATACTTTAACGTATGATAATGATTCACGCAATGATGAAATATTTATGATAAAATAATTGTTTTGACATTCAAGACTTAAATTTTCATCTATGTTATTTATCTTTGTCATAATTTAGAAATTAACATAAAGGGTCTTCTCTTCTTTTTGACAATGCCAAAGGGGGAGCAAAACATGTTAGAAAACTAATTTGCTAGCTCGCATAATTCAAGAAAAAAAGCAAAAATTACACTTCTCAAAAGAGAAGAAATTGCTATCTTGAATATCACCAAGGAGTGCTATCTTGTCTATCTCAAGAAGCAAAAAAGTTAACTTGCACATCTAGCAAAACTTATATTTCAAGAAGCAAAAATTGCTTTCTTGAACATCTCAAAATTGCTAGCTTGTGTGTCTTAAAATGTTGAAAAATTTTTACTAGCTTGTATATTGTAAACTTGCTATCGTACTACCATGTATATCTATGATGATAGCAAACTTGCATGATGATAAAAATGGATATTATATTTTTCATGCAATAAGTTGAACTTGTATATCACAAACACTTGATTGTGGTACTTCTCCTTTTTGTTGATGACAAAGGGAGAGAAGTATGTTGATTATATGTCATGATTTTATCATGACATGTTGCTTGGATTTGTTAGGATCGGAGCGGCACTAAGAGGGGGGGTGAATTAGTGCAGTGGTAAAGTGTGATAAACTTTTGACGATTTAAACACTTTCGGAAACTTCATATGATAAAAGCAACGTTTTCATTTGAAACCGTTTCGATTGCGTTTTAACTTGAAGGGATAAGTAAGACGGAGACAAAGAAGTAGAGCATTAAAGCGCAAATGGTTTGCAGTAATATAAATGACAATAAGTAAATACAAACCAGAGATCACGCCAATTTTACAGTGGTTCGGTCAAATGACCTACATCCACTTGCGAGGCCCCTCTTCGATGAGGCTCCCACCTTCCACTAGCAAATCTCTTGAAGGGGAAGGATAAATACCCCTCTTACAACTTTTTACAAGCGGTTCACTCTCTTACAGATTTTCAGCAAGAAAGAAGGAGGTGAACACTAGCAAATTGAAAACAAGACTAGCAAAGACTTTTCTAAGACCTTTCTCTCAATCAATTGCTTCTCAAAAAGTTGTAATCTCAGCTGAGATTTGAGGGGTATTTATAGGCCTCAAGAGGATTCAAATTTGGGCTCCAAAATTTGAATTCTATTTGGGTTCCCGATGCTGGCGGTGCCACCGCCTGTCAGTGGCGGTGCCATCGCCTGTCAGTGTCTGACACTGACAGTGCTGGGTGGTGCCACCGCTTGGCTCTCGGGTGCTGGGCGGTGCAACCGCCCAGTCTGGCGGTGCCACCGCTAGACCCTTCGGTTCACTGGTTGGGCTTCAAATTTAGCCCAAACCAAGTCTAATTTTGGGCCCAGTTGGCCCCTAACCAGGATATAGGATTATCTTTTAATCCTAATCCTAATTACAAGTAAACTACATAACAAAAAAAACATCCTAAGCAAGTTTTCAATCGCGAACGTCGAGTCTTGTTCCGGCGAGCTTTCCGACGAACTTCTTCCGACGGACTCCCAGCAAGCTCCCGAACTTGTGATGACTTTAACGAGTAGCCGAGCCTTCTCGGTGATCTCCGTGAACCTCCGACGATCTCTTTAGCGAACTTCTGAAAATTCCGACAAGTTCCTGATTTCTTCTCGGTTGGTTCCGGCAGCATCTCCGACGATTCTTCGGACTCTTAAACGTCCATCGAACTTGACTCCGGTATTCTTGCTTTGTGTTTTCTGGTTATCGTAGTTAATCCTGCATACTTAACTCAATAATATGTATTAGATCAATTAACCCATAATTGATTTTATCATCAAAATCCGAGATTCAACAATCTCCCCCTTTTTGATGATGACAATCAATTGATGACGGAGTTAAATATAACTCCCCCTATCTATATGCCATATTATGAGAAGATAAAAACACTTGAATTCCATCCCATTGAATTTAAGCATAAACCGATAAGTTCTAACCGTAGAACTTATCGTTATTCTCATTAAGCATAAGTAAATGCGAAACTTCGATGAAAATCATTTTCAAGTCGAATGATAAGAGACAATTTTTACTACGACAGGAGATAATGATTTTCAACATGAATTTCATGATATACATGTTAGACATGCTTTCAATATGATCAATCAATCTTGCGATACTCTCAAAGATTTTGCAAGGCATATAAGACATTCATATCACACAAGCTTTTGCAATTCATATAAGTCATGCTATTAAAAATGGTACAAGTCATCACTTTTCTCCCCCTTTGTCATCAACAAAAGGGGAATGAGACTTGAAGTACATAATTTGTGATTATAACATCAGAAATTCAGCATTGATCATAAAAATTTTATCATTCAAAATTAAGTATGCTAAAATATTTACGCAGAGTTCATCTTAAAGGAAAATTCAGCATTCATCCATTTTATCAAATCTCTTCTTTCTATAAATAACAAAAATTGTAGATGTACAAGGAAGAGATAATGATAAAAAAATTTCAAGTAGTAACTCCAATAAGTCAAGATCATAATTCAAATACAAATCCATTCAAATTCAATTCGTCAACTTGAAACTCATAATCAAGCCATCAAAATCAATTTCGAGATTCACAAAATGTCATTAATCTTGATCAGATGGGAGCAGTGTTTAACTCAAGATAGGATAAAGTAATTTAACGTGTCATTTAGAATCGAAAGAGAAGGATCAAATTCACCGAGGAACGGAGAGAGGATGAAAAACTTTACGGAAAATCCATTCAAACAAGTTTATTCTTAGGGACAATTTAACATACCTAATTCCCTTCTAATGAATTCAAATTGGTCTTCATTCAAAGATTTTGTAAATATATCTACTAATTGATGCTTTGTGTCAATGAATTCTAGAACAACATCATTGTTAATGACATGATCGCGTATAAAATGATGCCTAACGTCGATGTGCTTAGTTATAGAGTGCTGAATTGGATTTTTAGTAAAACATATGGCACTAGTATTTGTTGAATCTCGGATTTTGATGATGAAGTCAATTGTCATTTGTTATCTAATCTATGTGTTGAGATAAGTGTGCAGGATTAACTACGATGAGATTAAGACAAGCAGCAGGAGTTGCGCCGGAGTCAAGATCATGATCACGTTGGGAGTTCGAGAGTTCGACGGAAGTTCGGACGGTCGTCGGAGGTTCAGAGAGAACAGATCCGAGAAGTCCAGAAGCTTGCCAAGCGAAGCTCGTCGGAACTCGCCAAGTGGATCGTCGCAAAGTCCAGGAGTATGCCGGATGTCCGCAGAAGGATCACCGAGGGTTATCGGTTGATCGACGGAAGTTGGCCGGAAACTCGCCGGAAGAAGCGATTGACGCATCGGAGCAAGCTGCAGAAGTTGTCTTAGAGATAATCGTAGTTAGCACGATGATTAAGCAGGAAAATGGGAGGTGATCCCATTAGCTTAATCTTGGGGCAATTGGGCCCCTGAAAAGATTCAAAGTGGGTCGAATGGAGTGAACCATTCGGACCCTGATTGCACCAGGAGGTGCAACCGCCCCAGCCAGGAGGTGCAACCGCCTGAGCTGTGGGGTTGAGAGGTGCAACCGCCCCAGCCAGGAGGTGCAACCGCCTGGGCTGTGGGGCTGGGAGGTGCAACCGCCCCAGCCAGGAGGTGCAACCGCCAGGGTTGCAAGGCTGGGAGGTGCAACCGCTCCAGCCAAGAGGTTGCACCGCCAGAGCTCAAGTTCCGAGCTCTGCCAGGCGATGCAACCACCAAGCTCAGTCTTCGAGCTTTGGCAGAGTGGTGCATCAGCCTGAGCTCAGTCTCGAGCTTTGCCAGGTGATGCATTCACCAAGCTCAGTCTTCGAGCTCTGGCAGAATGGTGCATCAGCTTGAGCTCAGTTTGGAGCTCTGCCAAGTGATGCAACCACCAAGCTCAGATTTCGAGCTCTGCCAGGTGATGCAACCACCAAGCTCAGTCTTCGAGCTCTGCCAGGTGATGCAACCATTGAGCTCAGTCTTCGAGCTCTGGCAGAGAAGAAGCAATCGACAGAGCTCAGTCTTCGAGCTCTGCCAGGCGGTGCCACCTCTCCAGTCGAGAGGTGCAACCGCCTGATCCCAGAATTCTGGGATTTGATCGATTTGATCGTTTTGAGCTCGAATTTTGAATTGGGTTGGGGCCTATAAATACCCCACCCATTCAGCACTGAAAAGACATAGACCTATACCGAAATTGTGATCTTTTCTGTGATTCTAAAGAGCTCAAAAGTGTTGTAAAGCCCTTGAGTCTCCTCCTTCTATTCTTCAAGTTTTCAACTGTAAAGTGAGGAGAGAAAGGTCTGTAAAGGTTGTCTCCTAAGCCTGTCAAAAGGAGAGAAACTGTAAGAGGGAAGTTTGGCCTTCGCCCATTGAAGGAAGGCACCTAGTTGACGTCGGCAACCTCATCGGTGGAGGAAGCCAAAAGTGGAGTAGGTCAAGGCTGACCGAACCACTCTAAATCTCTGGTTTGCGTTTATTTTCGAGCACTTTATCATTACTGCAAACCTCCCTCATCACTACTGCTCTCTGCGCTTTCACGAACAAGTTCTAAGTGCTGTTCTTCCAAATCTGCATTCAGACGTAAACTCGTATTTTCATACATTACAGTTTACGTTTACGTTTGATTCTGCAAATCTGTTTTCCGTGCTTTTACGAACGAGCTTCCTTGCAGTTTACGCTTACATTTTAATCCTATTAATAACTGCAATCTGTCCTCTACGATCTTACAAACGAGTTTCAACATTTAGACGTAAAACTGCATTCAGACGTAAATCGGCTTTCTTCGCTCAATCATCAGATTTCAGTTCACGTTTACGTCTTGGTTTCATCTGCATACTGCCTTCTGCGAGTATACAAACAAGTTTCAAAGTTTAGACGTAAATCTGCGTCTAACTGCGTTTAGACGTAAATCTACGTTTAGACGTAAATCTGCGCTTAGACGTAAAACTACGTTTAGACGCAAAACTGCGCTTAGACGCAATCTGCGCTTAGACGCAAAACTGCGCTTAGACGCAATCTGCGCTTAGACGCAAACTGCACTTAGATACAAACTGAGAATTTGCTTTTGCATCATAATAGTTTTTGAACAAACGCAGCTTTTGGTTTTAAATTTATTATACGATTTCCGCTGCACTAATTCACCCCCCCCCCTCTTAGTGCTCTCGATCCTAACAATTGGTATCAGAGCGAGGTTAACTCTCTAAAGGATTAAAACCCAAGAGAGATGGCATACGCCGGAAACCAAGAGGGGCATTCGATTACACGTCCACCCATGTTCAGTGGAACGGACTACACTTACTGGAAGACCCGAATGAGGATCTTTCTTATTTCTATGGATTTTGAACTGTGGAACCTTGTTGAAAATGGATTTTCAAAATCTTCTCTTCCAATGATCGATTGGAACGATTTGGAGAAGAAGGCTTTCGCTCTTAATGCAAAGGCTATGAATGCCTTATTTTGCGCTCTTGATAAAAACGAGTTTAATCGTGTTTCAACTTGCGAAACTGCTTTTGATATTTGGCACACACTTGAAGTGACCCACGAGGGCACAAGTAGAGTGAAAGAGTCAAAAATCAATCTGTTGCTGCATTCTTTTGAACTTTTCCGAATGAAACCGAGTGAAACCATTGGCGACATGTTTACCCGTTTCACGGATGTCGTCAACGGTCTAAAAGGACTCGGAAAGAGCTTTACGGATTTTGAGCTTGTTAATAAGATACTAAGATCCCTTCCTAAGAGTTGGGATCCTAAAGTCACCGCCATTCAAGAGGCAAAAGATCTGCAAAATTTCCCTCTTGAAGAACTAATCGGGTCATTAATGACCTACGAAATGACCTGCAAAGCTCATGAAGAGCAAGAAGACATCCTTCCAAAGAACAGGAAGGATATGGCACTTAAAACTTCTGAATGCCACTTGAGAGAAAACTCAAGTGATGAGGATTGTGACGATGACTTGGCACTGTTGACAAGAAAGTTTAAAAAATTCTTCAAAAGAAACAAGTTTAAAAACGATGTGAAAAATAAACTTGAACCTAAGAAGGACCAAGTGATCTGCTATGAATGTAAAAAGCCGGGACATTACAAAAGTGATTGTCCCCAAGTCAAGAAAAGAACAACAAAGAAGAAGGCGCTCCAAGCAACATGGGATGATTCGAGCGCATCCGAGGAAGAAGAATCCAACACCGAGCAAGTTGCTCATTACGCCTTTATGGCCATCGAAGGGGAGGTAACAGATTTATTAGATGCTGATTTATCTTTCGATGAATTATTAAATGCCTTCCATGATTTATTTGATGAATGCAAAGTTATAAATAGAAAATACAAGTTGCTAAAAAGGGTACATGATAATCTTACTTGTGAGTTTGATAAGTTAAAAGTCGAACATCATGATAGTTTAAACTCATGTATCAAATGTCATGATTTAGAAACTATACAAAAAGAAAACTTGCTGCTTAAGGACACCTTGAAGAAATTCGAGGTTGGTAGCAAGTCATTAAACATGATCCTTACAAACAAGGGTCATGCTCCCAAAAGAAGTGGGATTGGATTTGTGAGGAGTTCTCACCGAAATCCAACTACCTTTGTAAAAGGCCCCATCTTACACGTTCAACACCAAACCAAGTGCAACTTTTGTTGCAAATCTGGACACAAGACACATTGTTGTCCATTCAAGAAAATAAGTCCAAACAAATTAATTTGGGTTCCTAAAGGAACCATGATAAACTCTATGCAACATGATAGAAAATGTAGATCTATTTATGAGGCACCCAAAAGCAAATGGGTACCTAAACGTCATCCTTTCTTGTAGAAAACTAAACAATTGCAAGCTAGGAGCAAGAAATGGTACCTTGATAGTGGATGCTCAAGGCATATGACCGGAGATCCATCTCAATTCTCTAAGCTCTCTAGCATAGACGAAGGATATGTCACCTTCGGAGACAACAACAAGGGTAAAATCATTGGCAAAGGAACCATTGGTAACAAATCCAACCTCTCTATTGAAGATGTTTTACTAGTTGATGGTTTAAAACATAACCTCTTGAGCATTAGTCAATTATGTGATAAAGGATATATTATAAGATTTGAATCTAATGCCTGCATCATTGAAAAACCACACAAAAATATATCTATGATTGCATTAAAACAAAACAACGTATACACTATTGACATCAATAACTTATGTGATGAAATGTGCTTTGCCGTTATGAATGAGGATGCTTGGCTATGGCATAGAAGATTAGGTCATGCTAGCATGAAACTAATCAATCAAGTATCATCTAGAGAACTTGTAAGAGGAATTCCTCATATCAAGTTCATCAAAGATAATGTATGTGATGCTTGCCAATTAGGTAAGCAAATTAGGGGTAGCTTCAAAGCTAAGAATCAAATAAGCACCTCTAGGCCCTTACAATTGATCCATATGGACTTGTTCGGACCAATCTCTACATCGAGTCTAGGAGGTAGCAAATACGCCTTTGTCATTATTGATGACTACAGCAGATATACATGGACCTACTTCTTAAAACAAAAAAATGAATGCTTTAGACATTTTACCAAGTTTTGTAAACTTGTTCAAAATGAGAAGGAATCTATGATTTCGTCAATTAGAAGTGATCACGGTGGAGAATTTCAAAACCATGACTTCCAAGAATTCTGTGAACTCAACGGATACAACCATAACTTCTCTACTCCAAGAAATCCTCAACAAAATGGGGTAGTAGAAAGAAAAAATCGAAATTTGCAAGAAATGGCTAGAACCATGTTGAATGAACATAGCCTACCCAAATATTTTTGGGCCGAAGCTGTAAACACTGCATGTTATATTTTAAATAGAGTCCTAGTAAGACCCTTACTCACCAAAACTCCTTATGAGTTATGGAATAACAAAAAACCCAATGTCTCATATTTTAAAGTCTTTGGGTGTAAGTGTTTTATCTTGAATGAAAAGGATAACTTAGGAAAATTCGATGCTAAATCTGATGAAGGAATTTTTCTTGGTTATTCTTTGGTTTCTAAAGCTTTTCGCATCTTCAATAAAAGAACCTTAATTATTGAAGAATCCATCCATGTCGTTTTCAATGAGATTTCAGAAATTAAGAAAAATGATCTTGATGATGATATTAATTTTGATTCCTTGAATTTAAACGAAACCCCGTCTCCAACTAGCAACTTGGTTGCATCCACTTCCAAAACATCCTTACCCAAGGATTGGAAGTATATAGATGCTCATCCTAAGGAGCTAATCCTAGGAGACACATCAAAAGGGGTTCAAACACGATCTTTTTTTAAAAACTTTTGTGCCAACGCCGCTTTTCTCTCCCAAATTGAACCCAAATGTGTTGTTGAAGCCATGAAAGATGATTCATGGATTATCGCAATGCAAGATGAATTAAATCAATTTGAGAGAAATGAGGTGTGGACGCTTGTTCCTAGGCCAAATGACCATTTAGTAATTGGTACTAAATGGGTCTTTAGAAACAAGCAAGATGAAAATGGTATCGTGGTTAGAAACAAGGCTAGATTAGTGGCCAAAGGTTTCAACCAAGAAGAAGGTATCGATTACGAAGAAACCTTCGCACCTGTGGCTCGATTGGAAGCCATAAGGATGCTCCTTGCCTATGCTAGTTGCAATAATTTTAAGTTATTTCAAATGGATGTTAAAAGCGCTTTTCTAAATGGTTTCATTTCCGAAGAAGTTTATGTTGAACAACCTCCTGGATTTGAAAATAATGGCTACCCTAATCATGTGTTTAGATTAACTAAAGCTCTCTATGGTTTAAAGCAAGCCCCAAGGGCTTGGTATGAGAGACTTAGCTCTTTTCTCATTGAAAATAATTTCGTAAAAGGCAAGGTTGATACTACATTGTTTATCAAGAATTTTGAAAATGATTTTCTCATTGTTCAGATTTATGTTGATGACATTATCTTTGGTTCTACAAATGAATCTCTTTGTGAATCCTTTTCGAAAACTATGAGTCATGAATTCGAAATGAGTCTAATGGGAGAGTTAACATTCTTCTTAGGCCTACAAATCAAACAACTAAGCAATGGCATCTTTATTAGTCAAACCAAATATGCTGTAAGCTTGCTAAAGAAGTTCAAAATGAATAATTCAAAAGCCATTGACACTCCTATGAGCACCTCCACTAAGTTAGAAATTGATGAGAATGGAGAAAGCTTCGATCAAAAAACCTATAGGGGTATGATAGGAAGTTTACTTTACCTCACTGCCACCAGACCAGACATTATGTTCAGTGTAGGACTTTGTGCTAGATTTCAATCAGACCCTAAGATATCTCATCTCAAAGCTGTCAAAAGAATACTCAGATATCTTAATGGAACTACCAATCTAGGATTATGGTACCCAAAAACAGAAAATTTTGAATTAACAGCCTATGCTGATGCGGACTTCGCTGGCTGTAAACTAGACAGAAAAAGCACATCAGGATCATGTCAATTTTTAGGACATGCCCTTGTATCCTGGTCATCTAAGAAACAAAACTCGGTTGCCCTATCAACAACCGAAGCTGAATACATTGCAGCAAGTGCATGCTGTGCACAAGTTGTATGGATGAAAAACACTTTAGAAGATTACAAAGTGAATCTTAAAGATATTCCCATTAAATGTGATAACACGAGTGCAATATGCTTAACTAAAAATCCTATACAACACTCAAGAACAAAACACATTGATATTAAACATCACTTTATACGTGATCATGTCACTAATCATGACGTGACCATAGAGTTTATTGATACCAAACATCAACTGGCTGATATCTTCACAAAACCCCTATGTGAAGAACAATTTGATTACATAAGAAGAGAATTAGGTATGTTGATGTGTCCAAATACTTAAACTAGTTAAAATTATCTTTCGGATGTTATTACTATTACATGCCTTGACAACGCTTGATCAAATAACATGTTGCAAATTATGTGACAAATATTATTAACCAAATGCATGTAAGAAGTTCATTTTTCGGGTTGTATGCTAAAAATGGGATGTTCCCGTACACTCTTATGAAAACTCCTTGGAAAATGACTTTCCTCCGTCAAGCAAAAACAATAAAGAGATATATGTGTCATGACTTCCTTTATATGCTTGATCATGCTATCATGCTTTTTGTTGATGACAAAGGGGGAGAAAAATATGAATTGATAAACACTATGTCATAGCTAAACTGCCATAATCATATCTATGTCATAGTTACAAATAGTTGAGTGATGCTATAAACAATGTTATGCCATCCTTGCATCACCAAGAGATATGTGAACATGTACTATAGTTTGCATCATATCTTGATTTGATATTTTGAAGAAAATGCAAACTTACTAGAAAATCTCAAATGTAAGCATCATGTAAAAAGTCCTTCGTAGCTTTATATGATTACATGATGATTGGTTACAAACACTATCATACAAACTTGATGATGTATGTCATGCCTTGACATAATTCTTGAAGAGATACATCATGATAGGCATCATGATGGAAGTATTGATAAGTTTAACTGATCTAACTTATCAATACGTCACTTGAATTCTTAGGTCTTGAATTCAAGGTTGACTTATCTCAACTATGGCATATAGATAGGGGGAGTTAAGGATAACTCCTTTATCAATTGATTGTCATCATCAAAAAGGGGGAGATTGTTGAATCTCGGATTTTGATGATGAAGTCAATTGTCATTTGTTATCTAATCTATGTGTTGAGATAAGTGTGCAGGATTAACTACGATGAGATTAAGACAAGCAGCAGGAGTTGCGCCGGAGTCAAGATCATGATCACGTTGGGAGTTCGAGAGTTCGACGGAAGTTCGGACGGTCGTCGGAGGTTCAGAGAGAACAGATCCGAGAAGTCCAGAAGCTTGCCAAGCGAAGCTCGTCGGAACTCGCCAAGTGGATCGTCGCAAAGTCCAGGAGTATGCCGGATGTCCGCAGAAGGATCACCGAGGGTTATCGGTTGATCGACGGAAGTTGGCCGGAAACTCGCCGGAAGAAGCGATTGACGCATCGGAGCAAGCTGCAGAAGTTGTCTTAGAGATAATCGTAGTTAGCACGATGATTAAGCAGGAAAATGGGAGGTGATCCCATTAGCTTAATCTTGGGGCAATTGGGCCCCTGAAAAGATTCAAAGTGGGTCGAATGGAGTGAACCATTCGGACCCTGATTGCACCAGGAGGTGCAACCGCCCCAGCCAGGAGGTGCAACCGCCTGAGCTGTGGGGTTGAGAGGTGCAACCGCCCCAGCCAGGAGGTGCAACCGCCTGGGCTGTGGGGCTGGGAGGTGCAACCGCCCCAGCCAGGAGGTGCAACCGCCAGGGTTGCAAGGCTGGGAGGTGCAACCGCTCCAGCCAAGAGGTTGCACCGCCAGAGCTCAAGTTCCGAGCTCTGCCAGGCGATGCAACCACCAAGCTCAGTCTTCGAGCTTTGGCAGAGTGGTGCATCAGCCTGAGCTCAGTCTCGAGCTTTGCCAGGTGATGCATTCACCAAGCTCAGTCTTCGAGCTCTGGCAGAATGGTGCATCAGCTTGAGCTCAGTTTGGAGCTCTGCCAAGTGATGCAACCACCAAGCTCAGATTTCGAGCTCTGCCAGGTGATGCAACCACCAAGCTCAGTCTTCGAGCTCTGCCAGGTGATGCAACCATTGAGCTCAGTCTTCGAGCTCTGGCAGAGAAGAAGCAATCGACAGAGCTCAGTCTTCGAGCTCTGCCAGGCGGTGCCACCTCTCCAGTCGAGAGGTGCAACCGCCTGATCCCAGAATTCTGGGATTTGATCGATTTGATCGTTTTGAGCTCGAATTTTGAATTGGGTTGGGGCCTATAAATACCCCACCCATTCAGCACTGAAAAGACATAGACCTATACCGAAATTGTGATCTTTTCTGTGATTCTAAAGAGCTCAAAAGTGTTGTAAAGCCCTTGAGTCTCCTCCTTCTGTTCTTCAAGTTTTCAACTGTAAAGTGAGGAGAGAAAGGTCTGTAAAGGTTGTCTCCTAAGCCTGTCAAAAGGAGAGAAACTGTAAGAGGGAAGTTTGGCCTTCGCCCATTGAAGGAAGGCACCTAGTTGACGTCGGCAACCTCATCGGTGGAGGAAGCCAAAAGTGGAGTAGGTCAAGGCTGACCGAACCACTCTAAATCTCTGGTTTGCGTTTATTTTCGAGCACTTTATCATTACTGCAAACCTCCCTCATCACTACTGCTCTCTGCGCTTTCACGAACAAGTTCTAAGTGCTGTTCTTCCAAATCTGCATTCAGACGTAAACTCGTATTTTCATACATTACAGTTTACGTTTACGTTTGATTCTGCAAATCTGTTTTCCGTGCTTTTACGAACGAGCTTCCTTGCAGTTTACGCTTACATTTTAATCCTATTAATAACTGCAATCTGTCCTCTACGATCTTACAAACGAGTTTCAACATTTAGACGTAAAACTGCATTCAGACGTAAATCGGCTTTCTTCGCTCAATCATCAGATTTCAGTTCACGTTTACGTCTTGGTTTCATCTGCATACTGCCTTCTGCGAGTATACAAACAAGTTTCAAAGTTTAGACGTAAATCTGCGTCTAACTGCGTTTAGACGTAAATCTACGTTTAGACGTAAATCTGCGCTTAGACGTAAAACTACGTTTAGACGCAAAACTGCGCTTAGACGCAATCTGCGCTTAGACGCAAAACTGCGCTTAGACGCAATCTGCGCTTAGACGCAAACTGCACTTAGATACAAACTGAGAATTTGCTTTTGCATCATAATAGTTTTTGAACAAACGCAGCTTTTGGTTTTAAATTTATTATACGATTTCCGCTGCACTAATTCACCCCCCCCCCTCTTAGTGCTCTCGATCCTAACAGTATTATCACATTTTATGGGAATATTTTTAAAGTGAATTCCATAGTCTTCTAAAGTATTTTTCATCCAAACAACTTGCGCACAACATGCACTTGCAGCAATGTACTCGGCTTTCGCCGTAGATAGTGCAACTGAATTTTGTTTCTTGGAAGTCCAAGAAACAAGTGCATGTCCTAAAAATTGGCATTTTCCGGATGTACTTTTTCTATCTATCCTGCATCCGCCAAAATCGGCATATGCATAAGCTATTAAATCAAAATTTTCAGATTTTGGATACCACAATCCTAGATTTGGAGTTCCTTTAAGATACCTAAATATTCTTTTAACACTTTTAAGATGAGATAATTTAGGATTTGATTGAAACCTAGCGCAAAGTCCTACACTAAACATAATATCCGGTCTAGTCGCGGTGAGGTAGAGTAGACTACCTATCATTCCCCTATATGTTTTTTGATCAAAATTTTCACTATTTTCATCCATATCTAACTTAGTCGCAGTACTCATAGGGGTGTTTATTGCTTTTGAATTATCCATATTAAATCGTTTTAACAATTCTAATGTATATTTAGATTGGTTAAGAAATATACCATCCCTAAGTTGTTTGATTTGTAATCCTAAAAAGAAAGTTAATTCACCCATTAAACTCGTTTTAAATTCATGACTCATACATTCGGCAAATGATTCACATAGTGATTCATTCGAAGAGCCAAAAATAATATCGTCAACATAAATTTGCACAATAAGAAAATTATTTTCAAAATGTTTAATAAACAATGTAGTATCAACCTTGCCTTTGGTAAAATTATTTAAAATAAGAAAGGAACTAAGCCTTTCATACCAAGCTCTAGGAGCTTGTTTCAAGCCATAGAGAGCCTTAGTCAATTTGAATACATGATTAGGAAGAAGAGAATTTTCAAATCCGGGAGGTTGTTCGACATATACTTCTTCGGAAATAAAACCATTCAAGAAAGCACTTTTGACATCCATTTGAAATAGTTTAAAATTATTACTACTAACATAGGCAAGGAGCATCCTTATGGCTTCTAATCGAGCCACGGGAGCGAAGGTTTCTTCGTAATCGATACCTTCTTCTTGGTTGAAACCTTTGACCACTAATCTAGCCTTGTTTCTAACCACGATACCATTTTCGTCTTGCTTGTTTCTAAAGACCCATTTAGTACCAATGACTAAATGGTCACTAGGTCTAGGAACAAGCTTCCATACCTTATTCCTCTCAAATTGATTCAATTCCTCTTGCATTGCAATAACCCAAAAATCATCTTTTATGGCCTCGTCAATGCATTTAGGTTCGATTTGAGAAAGAAAGGCGGCGTTAGCACAAAAATTCTTGAAAGAGGAACGAGTTTGAACCCCTTTTGATGTATCTCCTATAATTAGCTCCTTTGGATGAGCATCTATATACTTCCATTCCTTGGGCAAGGAAATTTCGGAAGAAGGTGCATCCAAGTTGCTATTTTGAGGAGGGGGTTCATTTAAATTCAAATTATCAAAACCAAGATCATCATCAAAATCATTTTTCTTTAAATTAGAAATTTCATTAAAAACTATATGAATAGACTCTTCTATTACTAAGGTTCTTTTGTTAAAAACCCGAAAAGCCTTAGAAACGGAAGAGTAACCAAGAAAGATGCCTTCATCGGATTTAGCATCAAATTTTTCCAAGGCATCCCTTTCATTCAAAATAAAGCATTTACAACCGAAAACTTTAAAATAGAAAATATTTGGTTTTTTGTTATTCCATAATTCATAGGGAGTTTTTGATAGGGATATTCTTATTAGGACCCTATTCATGATGTAACAAGTCATATTTACGGCTTCGGCCCAAAAATACTTTGGTAGACTATGTTCATTTAACATCGTTGTTTCCATTTCTTGTAGGTTTCTATTTTTTCTTTCAACTACTCCATTTTGTTGGGGATTCCTCGGAGTGGAGAAGTTGTGATTGTATCCATTAACTTCACAAAAATTTTGAAAGTCATGGTTTTGAAATTCGTCACCGTGATCACTCCGAATTGATGAAATCATGAAACCCTTTTCATTTTGAATGAGTTTACAAAATTTAGAGAAACACTTGATGCAATCACTTTTGTGAGCTAAGAAATAGGTCCAAGTGTATCTAGTATAGTCATCCACAATTACAAACGCATATTTGCTTCCTCCTAGACTTGTTGTGTCAATTGGTCCAAATAAGTCCAAATGAATCAATTGTAATGGTCTAGTGGCGCTAATTTGAGTTTTTGGTTTGAAACTAGTTTTTATTTGTTTACCTAGTTGACATGCATCGTATACTTTGTCCTTAATAAACTTTATATTTGGAATTCCTCGCACTAATTCTCTAGATGAGATCTTAGATATTAGTTTCATGCTTACATGGCCTAGTCTCCTATGCCAAAGCTAAGCATCATCATTTAAAGCGGAGAAGCACATTTCATTACTTAGTTCATCAAGGTTGATGGTGTAGACATTATTTTGTTTTAATGCAATCATAGTTATGTTATGGTTTGGTTTTTCAATAATACACACATTTGATTCAAATCTAACGATATAACCTTTATCGTATAATTGACTAACACTCAAGAGATTATATTTCAATCCATCAACTAGTAAGACATCATCAATAGAACAATTTAATTTGTTACCTATGGTTCTCTTGCCAATGATTTTGCCTTGGTTGTTGTCTCCGAAGGTGACGTACCCTTCTTCTTTGCTAGTGAGCATAGAGAAATGAGATGGATCTCCAGTCATATGTCTTGAGCATCCACTATCTAGATACCATCTCTTGCTCCTAGCTTGTGATGGTGTATGTTTCTACAAGAAGGGATTATTTTTAGGTACCCATTTTCTTTTGGGTGCCTTAAAAACTGATTTAACTTGTTCATCATATTGCATAGAATTGATCATGGTTCCTTTAGGAACCCAAATTAGTTTGTTCGGACTAATTTTCTTGAATGGACATTTATAAGTTTTATGTCCATATTTGCAACAAAAGTTACAATTGCTTTGGTGCCGAACATGTAAGCTGGGGCCTTTAATGAATGTGGTTGGATTTTGGTGAGGACTTCTCACAAATCCGATTCCACTTCTTTTAGGAACGTGACCCTTATTTGTAAGGATCATGTTCAAAGATTTGCTACCAACCTCGAATTTTTTCAAGGTGTCCTTAAGTAGCAAGTTCTCCTTTTGTAGAGATTCTAGATAATGACATTTTATACATAGAGCTAAACTATCATGATATTCAGTTTTTAATTTATCGATATCACAAGTGACTCTATCATGCTCCTTTTTTAGCAATTTGTATTTTCTACTAATTGTCTTACATTCATCAAATAACTCATGGAAAGCATTTAATAATTCATGATAAGGTAAATCTGCATCAATTAAATTTGTTACCTCTTCTCCGATGGCCATTAGGGCGTAATGAACAACTTGCTCGGTGTTGGACTCCTCTTCTTCGGACGTGCTTGAATCATCCCACGTTGCCTTAAGCACCTTCTTCTTTGATGTTCTCTTTATGGCTTGAGGACAATCGTTCTTGTAGTGTCCCGGTTTTTTGCACTCATAGCAAATCACTTGGTCCTTCTTGTGTTCGAATTTATTTTTTGTATTATTTTTAAATTTGTTCTTTCTTAAATATTTTTTAAATTTTTGATTCAAAAGTGCAATGTCATTGTCACTGTCCTCATCACTTGATGTTCCTTTCAAGTGGTCTTCTTGTGATGTGAGTGTCATATCTTTCCTGTTCTTTGGAAGGGGGGTTCTCGAGCTCATCATGAGCTTGACATGTCATTTCGTAGGTCATTAGAGACCCAATAAGTTATTCAAGAGGGAATGTTTTAAGGTCTTTAGCCTCTTGAATTGCCGTAACTTTTGAATCCCAACTTTTAGGGAGGGATCTTAAGATTTTAGTTACTAGTTCAAAGTTAGTAAAATCTTTACCAAGAGCTTTGAGTCCATTGATGACATCCGTGAACCGGGTGTACATGTCTCCGATGGACTCACTTGGTTTTTCTCTCGGAAAAGTTCATAAGAGTGCACAAGGATGTTGATTTTGGACTCTTTCACTCGGCTAGTGCCTTCATGAGTGACCTCAAGAGTTCTCCAAATATCAAAAGCCGAATCACAAATTGAAACACGATTAAATTCATTTTTGTCTAGTGCACAAAACAAGGCATTCATAGCCTTTGCGTTTAAAGCAAAAACCTTCTTCTCCGATTCATTCCATTCGCTCATCGGAAGAGAAGATTTTTGAAATCCGTTTTCAACAATAGTCCAAAGCTCGAAATCCATAGAAATAAGGAAGATCCTCATACGAGTCTTCCAATAAGTATAATTCGACCCATTAAACAAGGGTGGACGTGTGATAGAATGACCCTCATGTATGACGGAGTAAGCCATCTCTCTTGGGTATCAAACCAAATATGAGAGTCAGCCTAGCTCTGATACCAATTGTTAGGATCGGAGCGGCACTAAGAGGGGGGGGGGGGGTGAATTAGTGCAGCGGTAAAGTGCGATAAACTTTTGACGATTTAAACACTTTTGAAAACTTCGTACGATAAAAGCAATGTTTTCGTTTGAAACCATTTCGATTGCATTTTAACTTGAAGGGATAAGTAAGACGGAGAAAAAGAAGTAGAGCATTAAAGTGCAAATGGTTTGCAGTAATATAAATGACAATAAGTAAATGCAAACCAGAGATCACGCCGATTTTACAGTGGTTCGGTCAAATGACCTACATCCACTTGCGAGGCCCCTCTTCGATGAGGCTCCCACCTTCCACTAGCAAATCTCTTGAAGGGGAAGAGTAAATACCCCTCTTACAACTTTTTACAAGCGGTTCACTCTCTTACAGATTTTCAGTAAGAAAGAAGGAGGTGAACACTAGCAAATTGAAAACAAGACTAGCAAAGACTTTTCTAAGACCTTTCTCTCAATCAATTGCTTCTCAAAAAGTTGTAATCTCAGCTGAGATTTGAGGGGTATTTATAGGCCTCAAGAAGATTCAAATTTGGGCTCAAAAATTTGAATTCTCTTTGGGTTCCCGATGCTGGCGGTGCCACCGCCTGTCAGTGTCTGACACTGACAGTGCTGGGCGGTGCCACCGCCTAGCTCTCGGGTGGTGGGCGGTGCCACCACCAGACCCTTCGGTTCACTGGTTGGGCTTCAAATTTAGCCCAAACCAAGTCTAATTTTGGGCCCAGTTGGCCCCTAACCAGGATATAGGATTATCTCTTAATCCTAATCCTAATTATAAGTGAACTACATAACAAAAAAAACATCCTAAGCAAGTTTTCAACCGCTAACGTCTAGTCTTGTTCCGACGAGCTTTCCGACGAACTTCTTCCGACGGACTCCCAACAAGCTCCCGAACTTCTGATGACTTTAACGAGTAGCCGAGCCTTCTCGGTGATCTCCGTGAACCTCCGACGATCTCTTCAGCAAACTTCTGAAAATTTCGACAGGTTCCCGATTTCTTCTCGGTTGGTTCCGGTAGCATCTCCGACGATTCTTCGGACTCTTAAACGTCCATCGAACTTGACTCCGGTATTCTTGCTTTGTGTTTTCTGGTTATCGTAGTTTATCCTGCACACTTAACTCAATAATAAGGTTTAGATCAATTAACCCATCAATTGATTTTATCATCAAAATCCGAGATTCAATAGGATTTTTGAATCCAAGAGTATCTATCAATATGGTATATTGATAGAGGGAGTTTGTTTAAACTCTGGGAGTTAAGGTTAACTCCGTCGTCGATTGGTTGTTATCATAAAAAAGGGGGAGATTATTGAATCTCAGATTTTGATGATGAAACCAATCAATATGTGTTTATGTTTTAATCTGCGTTTTGTGTGACGCAGGTTGCTTCAATCAGGATGAGACAATTAAAGCAGGAAAATCATGTTGGGCCGGAGGAACATGTCAGAAGATTGGACGTCGGGCCGGTGGATCGGTTGACGTATCGACAGAAGGCTTCAGGTCGTGGATTCGGGCATCGGGCCAAGAATAGCGGAGATTATGCCAAGGATATCGGAGTTGTGGAGTCAACTGGCCAATTGGGTAATAGGCCGCAAGAGAGGACGATGTGCCGAAGAATCGGACGAAGCGTTGAGGGACCAATGACATGCCGGACAACTTGATTAATTGCTTAGGATTAATTATCTCAATCGAAGTTTTGTTTTAAGTGTGCAAGATTAACTATGATAGCTTGAAGACATAAAACACGTCTACCAGAGTCAAGTTCGATGGGTGTTCGAGAGTCCGCCGAAAGTCTGAAGAATCGTCGGAAGTGCTGTTGGAACCAACCAAGAAGGAATCGGGGACTTGCCGAAGGTTTCGGAAGTCCACTGGAAAGATCGTCAGAGGTTTATGGAGATCACCGAGAAAGTTTAGCTACTTGCCAAAAACCCGTTGAACTCGCCATAAGACCGGGAGCCTATTGGGAGTTCGCCGGAAGAAATCCGTGGGTGTATTGGAAGTCCGCTAGAAGTTCGCCGGAAAGCTCGCCGAAAGGAAACTCGATGTTACCGGTTAAAATTTGCTTAGGGCTATGTCTTAATTTTGTAGTTTGCATATAATTTGGGTTAGGATTAAGGATTAATCCTATAACCCAGTTAGGGGCCAATTGGGCCTGAGTTTGGACTAGTTTGGGCTAAGTTTGGAGCCCAACAAGTGAGCTAGAACATCCAGGCGGTGGCACCGTTGGACTGGGCGGTGGCATCACCTAGAATCAGAGAGGTCCGGCGGTGGCACCGCCAGTACATTGTCAGTGTCAGACATTGACAGGCGGTGGAACCGCCACTAACAAGCGGTGGCACCGCCAATACCGAAAAACCCAAAAGTAATTCAAATTTAGAGCCCAAATTTGAATCATCTTAGGGCCTATAAATACCCCTCAATTCTCAGCAGAGATAACACCTTTTTGACAAATTAGAAAGTGAAAAAAAAAGTCTAGCAAAGTCTTGTTTTTAATAGCTTAAGTGTTTACCTCCCTCTTTCTCTTTGGAAAAATCTGTAAGAGTGTGAACCACTTGTAAGAAGGTTGTAAGAGGGGTATTTGGTCCTTCCCCTACAAAGTGATTTGCTAATGGAAGTTGGAAGCCTCATCAAAGAAGGCTTCGAAAGTGGATGTAGGTCATTTGATCAAACCACTACATATCGTGGTGTTCCTTGAATGTGTGAGTGTTTAAATTTCTGAACCATTTCTCTACTTAGCTGCAAATCATTCGGTTTTCATCTCCCTACTCTTGACTACCTTTACTCAGGCTATTTTAGCTAAGTCATCCTTCGTCGAATCGAAATCTCTACACATTTAAGAAATAGATTTCAAACTTATGAGTTTTAATCCGCTGCACTAATTCACCCTCCCCCCTCTTACTGCCACTCCAATCCTAACAAAATGCACATTAGATCATATTTTCATCAATTGATTTCATAATTAAAATCTAAGATTCAGCAATCTCCCACTTTTGGATGATGATAACCAATTGATAACGGAGTTTAAACTAAACTCCTAAACTAAACTCCCTCTATCAATATATCATATTGAAATAAAGCATCATTCAAATAAATGATAACCTTTTAATCCAAGTTGAAATAATTTTAATCATAAATCTCATCATCATATACAAAATTTTATACATTATATATCATCATTTAAACATAGTTTCTAGTCATCAAGGTATAACACACACAATTTCAAACCATTACAAATCTACTAGTCATAGGTACCCAGCAAGCCAATCACGTAAGTGATGGCATGTGTGACTTGATAGATAGTCGTTTTGCTTATTATATTTTGGCATTTATCATTTTATATTGACTATTGCATATATGCATATATATATATTATGATGTCCTTGAATCTATGCAATGGGAATCAGATCATGATGAGATCATGATAATGAGATCGATTTGCCTTTAAACACAGATCCTAAATAATCCCGGTCATAGGTTATTCGAGAGGGACATCGAGATAACTGAACAGACTGGTGTGCTGTATACCTGTCCATATGATGGATGCAGCTAGTCTCACAGATGCTCGTGTGGGGATACTAGGGATACAGTACTGGTGCTCATTGAAAAATAAGTTCACTAATTGATCCGCTTACGGAATGTTGAATGGTTGATGATGCCTTATTGTCAGACAACGATTCGATAGTCTTAGTAATGTATCTGGTCCTTAGACTTAAGACACCAAGAATGCCCTGTATAAGTGCTCCACTCTTTAATACCGGACTTATAGGTTTGGATATCCCAGATCTAGTACAATCAGTCATCGGGAGTGGCAGTCAGCCTTACGAGGGCTATTGAGTGTCGATAGAGGATCATCCACTCTCAATGTCATGAGAGGAATATCTCATGTATTCTTGCTCAGACAAATCTCTAGCTAGAGTTATTCGTATTGAGAGAAAAAGAGTTCTTCGGGAGAATCCGATTAGAGCAAGACTTGAGTAGAAATCGTATGGGTTTGACAACACCATGCCTAGTATATGATCTTTGGGATATTAGATAGATAAGGGACTCTAAATAAATAGTAAGTGAGGACAAACAGGTCCAATGGATTGGATTCCCCTGTATCATCTCAGGACTACGGCGTAGTGGCCTAGTATGTCCGTAGTCGAGGAGTCAAGTGAATTATTATAAAGATTATAATTCACTGAGCCAAAAGGAGTTCTAACAAGTATGATTCACGGCCAGCTCGATATTGGGTCTAAAGGGTCACACACATATGGTAGGCATTGCGATGAGTAGAGGTTCGGATATGAGATATCCGACGGAGCCCCTATCTTATTGGATATCCAATAATCCCCTGAATTATTGGATCCCATGGACGAGATCTAATAAAAGCCTATGAGAGATTATTGGATAGAGATCCACTAATCTAAGAGGCTTAGGTAATTGGATGAAGATCTAATACCTAATAAGGTATTGGGAAATCTTGGGGGCGACATCACATATTCAATGGAAGAACAAGAAAAAAAATAAAATCCCCAATTACCCAAAAAGATGTTCATCATCGTGCGAAGATTGGTGTGCAAAAATCCATGAAACAAACTATGTATAGAATATATTATGTTACCTAGGGAGATCGTATATCCCTATTTCCTTGCAGATCTCTAGGAGAGGGTGAAGGAGGTCAAGGTCAAGCGTCCTCCTCTCTAGTGGTGATCCACACAGTAGGGTTGCGACGACGCTCCTCAAAACTCTAGGCCTACTCTGAGGTGGAGAGGGGGAGGAGAATAGGAGAGGCAAGTAAAGACTCTAGCCTATGAACCACTGAATCCCTCCTACTTATAGAGGTCCCCAGTCAAACTCTAATGGATCCTCCCCTAGTGGGTATTGGATCTGCATCCAATTACCTAAGCCTTTTAGATTAGTGGATCTCTATCCAATAATCTATCATGGGCTCTTATTGGATCTCGTCCATGGGATCCAATAATTCAGAGGCTTATTGGATATCGAATAAGATAGGGGCTCCGGTAGATATCTCACATCCGAACCTCTACTCATCGCAATGCCTACTATATGTGTTTGACCCTCTAGGCCCAATATCGAGCTAGCTATGAGTCATACCTATCAGAACTCCTTCTAACTTAGTGAATTATTATATTTGTAATAATTCACTCGACTCATCGACTACGGACGTACTAGGCCACTATGTCGTATTCCCCAAACGATATAGGGGAATCCAATCTATTGGACCTGTCTATCCTCAGTTATCATGTACCTATAGTCTCTCATCTATCTAATATCCTAGAGACCATATATTGGGCATGGTGTTGTCAGACCCATACGGTTTCTTCCCGAGTCTCGCTCTAATCGGATTCTCCTGGAGAACTCTTTCTTTCTCAGTCCGATGACCCTGGCCAGGTATTTGTCTGAGCAAGAATATATGGGATATTTCTCTCATGATGCTGAGAGTGGATGATCCTCTATTGACACTCAATAGCCCTCGTAAGGTCGACTATCACTCCCAATGACCAGTTGTACTAGATCTGGGACATCCAAACCTATAAGTTTGGTATCAAAGAGTGGAGCACTCATATAGGACATCCTTAGTATCTCAAGTCTAAGGACCAGATACACCACTAGGGCTACGGAATCATTGTCTAACAATAAGGCATCATCAACCATCCAGCATTCCGCAAGCGGATCAATCAATGAACTCATTCTCCAATGAGCACCTATACTGTATCCCTAGTGTCCCTACATGAGCAGCTATGAGACCAGCTGCATCCATCATATGGACGATTATACAGCACACCAGTCTGTCCGGTTATCATGATGTCCCTCTCGAGTAACCTATGACCGGGATTATTTAGGATCCGTGTTTAAAGGTGAGTCAATCTCATTATCGTGATCACATCATGATCCGATTCCCATTACATAGATCTAAGGACATCATAATATATACATGCATATATGCAATAGTTAATATAAAGTGATAAATGCCCAAATATAATAAGCAAAAAGATTCTGTGTCAAGTCACACGTGTCATCACTCACGTGATTGGCTTATTGGGCACCTATGACTAGCAATCTCCCACTTGACCTAAAGCCAGTCACCTATGTGTCTGATCCCTATTAGACGCCTATGACGCTCAAAGACAATCTGAGACAACGGCTTTGTTAGTGGATCTGCAATGTTATCTTCAGATGTAACTCTTTTCACTACTACATCTCCTCAAGTCATGATCTCTCTAATAAGCTAGAACCTCCTCAGAACACTTCTGATGAGAGTCGGGTTCCCTTATTTGAGTAATCGCCCCGTAGTTGTCATAATATATGGAATCAACTCCACGCTACTTAGCCCGACTCCTCGATCTGTGATGAACTTCTTCATCCAGACTCCCTCTTTTGTTGCATCTGCTGCAATAATGTACTCCGCCTCTGTGGTGAAGTCAGTAGTAGTATCTTGCTTGGAACTCTTCTAGCACACTACTCCTCCATTCAAGGTGTACACATATCCCAAATTCGACTTACTATCATCGATATCAGATTGAAAACTTGAGTCTGTGTAGCCTTCAACCCTGAGGCTACTACTTCTATATACTAATAAAAGATCCTTAGTCCTTCTCAAGTACTTAAGGATACACTTTACTGCTTTTCAATACTCCAAGTCTAGATCCGCCTAATACCTGCTCGTGACACTCAGAGCATACGCTATATCAGGCCTAGTACATAGCATGACATACATGATAGACCCTATCACTGAGGTATAAGGTATCATATCCATGTTCGCCCTTTCTTTTGGAGTCTTGGGGACATACTCCTAGAAAGCGATATCCCATGTCTCATCGGTATAAGACCTCTCTTGGAATTTTCCATGCCAAACCTTTTGACAATGATTTCTATGTACTTGGGCTGGGACAAGCCAAGCATCCTCTTAGATCTGTCTCTATAGATCTGAATCCCTAAGATATAGGATGCTTCCCCTAAGTCCTTCATGGAGAAGTGTCTAGATAACCAAGCCTTTATTGTGGATAGCATTTCTATGTCATTCCCAATGATCAGGATGTCATCCACATATAACACCAAAAAGGTGATAGCGCTCCCACTTAACTTCCTGTACACACAAGGCTCATATTCGTTCTTAACGAAGACATAAGATATGATTGTCTCATCAAATCTTATGTTCCAATTTTGGGAAGCTTGCTTTAGTCCATAAATAGATCTAAGCAACCTGCACACCTTATTTGGGTAGTTCTTGGACACAAATCCCTCATGTTATATTATATACACCTCCTCCTTGAGGTTCCCATTGAGGAATACAGTTTTCACATCCATCTGCCAGACCTCATAATCATAGTATGCTGCGATAGCCAATAGAATTCGGATGGATTTTAGCATTGCTACGGGTGAGAAGGTTTCGTCATAGTCAACACTTTGCCTTTGACGATACCCCTTAGCCACTAGCCTTACTTTATAGGTCTCTACCTTTCCATCTACTCCGATCTTTTTCTTAAAGATTCACTTGTAACCGATGGGTACAATACCTTCGGGTGCATCAACTAGGTTCTAAACCTTGTTGGAGTACATATAATCCATCTCAGAATTCATGGCTTCTTGCCACTTTCCGGAGTCTATACTCATAATAGCCTCCTCGTTGGTTTGAGGATCAATGTTCTCAACATCCTCTCCTCTAATATGTCCCACATATATCTCAAGAGGATGGGATACTCTACCAGACCTATGTAAAATTGAAACTTGTGTGTTAGGTACCCAAACAAACTCGGGCTGTACAATGGTGCTTGAGCTTGGTTCTCCAACCTTGCTCAACTCTATCATGCTCCCACTATCTCCGCCAAGAATGTGTTCCTTCTCAAGGAACACTGCTCTCTTAGCTACAAAGACCTTTTGGTCCTCGAGATGATAGAAATAATACTCACAAGTTTCCTTGGGGTATCCCACGAACTTGCACTGCTCTGTCCACGATTCTAACTTATTAGGGTTGTGTCTTTTAACGTGGGTAGGGCAGCCCCAAATCCTAACAACCTTAAGATTGAGCTTCTTCCCTTTTCATATCTCATATGGTATAGACACTACCAATTTAGTTGAAACTTTGTTCAGAAGGTAAGCTGCGTGTTGAATCTCATATTTTGATGATGAAACTACTTGATATATGTTTATGATTTAATCTGCATTTTGAGTGACGCAGGATGCTTCGATCAGGATGAGACAATTAAAGCAGGAAAATTATGTTGTGCCTGAGGAACATGTCAGAAGATTGGACGTCGGGCCGGTGGATCGGTCGACGTATCGACAGAAGGCTTCGGGCCGTGGACTCGGGCATCGAGCCAAGAAGAGCGAGTATAGTGCCAAGGATATCGGAGTTGCGAAGTCAATTGGCCGATTGGGCAATAGGCTGCAGGAGAGGACGATGCACCGAAGAATCAGACGAAGCATCGAGGGACCAATGACATGCCGGACAACTTGGTTAATTTCTTAGGATTAATTGTCTTGATCGAAGTTTTATTTTAAGTGTGCAGGATTAACTACGATGGAAGAAAGACATGCAGCAGGAGTTACGCCGGAATCAAGACAATGATCACGTTGGGAGTTCGAGAGTTCGACGGAAGTTCGGACAATCGTCGGAGGTTCTGCAGGAACAAATCCGAGAAGTCCATTAGCTTGCCAAAGAAGCTCGTCGGAACTCGCCAAGTGGATCGTCGCAAGTCCAGGTGTTTGCCGAAAGTCCGCAGGAGCATCATCGAGGGTTCATCAGATGATCGACGGAAGTTCGCCGGAAGCTCGCTGGAAGAAGCGATTGACGCACCGGAGCAAGTTGCAGTAAATGTCATAGGGAATATCGTAGTTAGCATAATGATTAAGTTGGAAATGGGAGGTGATCCCATTAACTTAATCTTGGGGCAATTGGGCCCTTGAAAAATCCAAATTGGGTCAAATGGATCAACCCATTCGGACCCTTATTTCTGCCAGGCGGTTGAACCGCCCAAGCCAGGCGGTGGCACCGCCTGGGCTTAGTCTCGGAGCAAGACTGGGCGATGCAACCGCCCCAGCCAGGAGGTGGCACCGCTTGGGCTCGGTCTCCGAGCTCTGGTTGAGCGGTGCAACCGCCTCAGTCAAGTGGTGCCACTGCCTGAGCTCGGTCTTCGAGCTCTGGCAGGAGGTGCAACCGCCCCTGATAGAGGTGGCACCGCCCAAAGGCTCAGTCTTCGAGCTCTACCAGGCGGTGCAACCGCCTCAGTCAGGCGGTGCAACCGCCAGATCCTGAAATTTCGGGAATTGACAGTTTTGAGCTCCAAATTCAAACTGGGTTGGGGCCTATAAATACCCCACCCTTTCAGCACTGTAAGGGCACCCAGAAACCACCGAAATTCTGATTTTACTTTGTGATTTTTAGAGCTCAAAAGTGTTGTATGAGTTGAAAGTTCTTCTTCCTCTTTTCTTCCAAGTTCTAATTTGTTAAGAGAGGAAAGGAAATTCTGTAAGGGTTGTCTCCTAAGCCCGTCAAAAGGAGTGAAACTGTAAAAGGGTGGTTGGCCTTCGCCTATTGAAGGAAGGCCTCTAGTTGACGTCGGTGACCTCGTCGATGGAGGAAGCCAAAAGTGGAGTAGGTCAAGATTGACCGAACCACTCTAAATCTCGGTTTGCATTTACTTTGAGCACATTATCTTTACTGCAAACCTCCTCAAAAGCTTACTGCTTTCTGCGCATATACGATTGGGTTTCAAGCTTTGCACTTTCCGAATTGGCATTTAGACGTAAATCAGTTTTATCGTACGATCATCATATTTCAGTTTGCGCTTACGTTTTGATTTCTATCATAACTGCAAACTTCCTTTATATCCTTGCTTTGACTGCATCGTGCTTAATCAAGTGATTTACGAATCGGCATTTAGACGTAAATCAGTTTTTTCGTATGAATATCATATTTCAGTTTGCGCCTACTATCTGATTTAAACCATAACTACAAACTGCATTTATATCTTTGCTGCATCTCGCTTAATCAAAAGTTAAAGTGATTTACGAATCGGCTTTCTTACTGAAATCACTTTTATCGTACGAACACTTTCTTAATCGTCGAAAGTTTTCCGCTGCACTAATTCACCCCCCCCTCTTAGTGCTCTTAATCCTAACAATTGGTATCAGAGCCCGGTATTTCTCATTTCGGATTTACATCCAAGAGAAATGGCTCTTCATGGCTTTCAAGAGGGCTTATCGGTTGTTCGTCCACCGTTGTTTAACGGATTAGACTACACTTATTGGAAAACTCGAATTAGAGTTTTTTTTATTTCTATGAATTTGGATTTATGGAATATCATGGAAAACGGTATTCAACTTCCCTCTAAACCAATGAATGAATGGTCGGATTTGGAGAAGAAGTATTTTTCTTTAAACGCAAAGGCTATGAATGCCTTATTTTGCGCTTTGGATAAAAATGAGTTCAATCGGATTTCTACGTGCGAAACGGCTTTTGACATTTGGCGAACACTTGAAATCACGCACGAGGGAACTAGTAGAGTCAAAGACTCGAAAGTTAATATTTTAATGCATAATTTTGAGCTTTTTCGAATGCAACCGAGCGAGACTATAGGCGACATGTACACCCGATTCACGGATGTCATCAATAGTTTAAGAGCTATTGGAAAATATTTTTCAGATTTTGAACTCGTAAATAAGATTTTGCGTTCTCTTTCTAAGAAGTGGGATTCAAAAGTAACTGCAATACAAGAAGCTAAAAACCTAAACAACTTACCACTTGAAGAACTAATTGGTTCGTTGATGACATATGAAATGGTGCACAATGCACATGATGAACATGATGAACAAAATCACCTTCCAAAGAACAGGAAGGATTTGGAACTCCGGACAAATGAATACCACTTGAGCGATAACTCAAGTGATGAGGACAATGATGAATTGAACTTCGAACACTAAATCTTAATAAGTTTATTAAACAAAGATAAAAAATAAACAATAAAGTTGAATGAAGGAAGAGGCCAAAGAAGAAGAACACAAAGTGGGATGAATCGAGCTCCTCCGAAGACGAGGAGAAAATCAAGAAAGGCGAGGTGGCAAATTACGCCTTAATCGCTTTCAATGATGAGGTAATCGAAATCCCCCTAATTTATTTTGAAATTACTTGATGCTTTCATGATGTATTTTCTTTTTTAGTTTAGAATTAATTTTCTTAAAAATTACATGTTTTAAAAAAAATTTATGATCATGCTAAGTAATTTTGAAAATGATAATATTGCATATTTTATGATAAACAAATAAAATGATCTTGATTGAAAATATGAAATCATGGTTAAGAAGTAATAATGTGTATTACGTTGATTTCCATTGTTATTTCTCGATTTTGATTAAAAAAATCATGTTTCATTTGAAGAAATGAATAATGATGAAATTAAATATTTTGATTAACAATTTTATGCATGAGATTTTAAGCTATATATGATGATAAGCATGTGTTATTTTCATTAGTGTATTTGAAAAACTATGGCAAAAATGTGCTCGAATGCATGAACTTGTTAAGATTATTTTTCGGACTTTCTTGATTCAATGTTCAAATCACTTAATTGCCATGATGATTTTACACTATTACATGCCTTAATAACATGTTGGAAATTATGTGTTTTGGATACAAAAATTTTTATGATCATAAGCATGTTTTATCTTCATGATTGAACATGAAAATATATAGCAAAACCTTGTCCGAATGCATGAAAGTGTTAAATTTCATTTTCGGATTTTCTTGATCATAATAATTCATTTTTGAGAATCTATTGATCTTGATGGTTTTATGATGAAATTCATTTTTCGATCCTAAACGTTGATGCATGTTTAACATAAATAAAAAGGCATGCTAACATGAAATCAATCACTTAAAATGAAATACTTAAAAAAGGGGAAAAATATATTATCAATGAAATCATGAATCTACTTATGTTACGAATTTTGTGAACCATAAAAATGATTTTTGGTGATTTAAATTTGAATGAGTTTTATCCAAAATCATGATCTTGGTTCCGTGATATTTGCAAATTAAGATTTATTATGAATCATGATTTTTTCATTAATCGTTCTCCTAAGATTTTCTTTTGATTAATTATGGAGTAGGTTTTTCAAAAAGAAATCATGTCTTTTGGTATTCACATGTTCTAATCTTTCATGATATGATTTTTATGCAATTCCTTGTATTCATGAAATGTTTATCTCATCACCTAATAATTCTTCTTGATATTCCTTATGTGATGATAAGAATACATGAAATATTCATTAATTTGTTTTGATGTATACAAATAAGAAGTTTCGATCTTGTATGGTAAAATGTAATTTGACAAATTTGGTACCATCATGTTGCAAAATAAATGATGATTAGGAATCATGCATTAATGATGATTGTATATTTTATGATTTGGCATGATGCATGCAATGATGAAATATTCATGAATTTGAAATGATGCATGCAATACTTATGACAATGATGTACATGATGTATTGCATATGATATGTATCATGAATGCTTTAAATGATGAATGTTTGGTATCATGATCAACATAAATGCTTAAAAATTTTAATATTTGAGTATCATGTATGATATACCCATTAATGATGATTGATTTATTTTTCGGTATCGTGCATGAAAAATAAGGTTTTTGAAATTGTGTATGTTTTAATTTGAATATATAATGATGCACAAATAAAATTGATACTTACCTTTGTCATAATCTGAAAATTGAAAAAAGGGTCTTCCCTTCTTTTTGACAATGACAAAGGGGGAGCAAGAATTTCTAGCGTGGACATCATGAAAAGAGGCAAACTAGCTAGCTTACACAATTCAAGATGAAAGCAAAATTACACTCCTCTAAAGAGAAGATGCAAATGTAACATTTGCCAAATTGTTTGCTTGCCTCATGTAAAACATTATATCTTGCTAGTTTGGCATTTTGCTAGCTTGCACTTTGCAAAGAAAGCAAAAATGACACTTCTCAAAAGAGAAGAAGAGCTTGTTATCTTGAACATCACAAGCTTACCAAACAAAAATTACAAAAGTGCTATCTTGCCTATCTCAAGAAGCAAAACTTGCAACTTGCACATTACAATAGGAAGCAAGAATCATAAGCTTACACAAGAAAGCTATCTTGCATTTGCTTTCGAAATTTTTGCTAGCCTGTATGTAGTAAAACTTGCATATCGTAAAAATTGCTAGCTTGTAGTATAAAGAGAAGCAAATAGTTGCTATCTCAAGAAAATTAAACATGCTAGACTTACACCTTGTAATGGAAGCAAAATTGCGAGCTCAAACATTGCAAAGGAAGCAAAAATTTGCTAGCTTGCAACTTGCATATTTCAAGAAGCAAGAGTTGCCTTCTTGAACATCCCTAAATTGCTAGCTTGCAAGTTCTAAAATGTTGTAACATTGCTAGCTTGCATGTCCTAAAAGTGCTATCTTGTATGCTGTAAAACTTGCATATCTAAAACTTGATAGCTTGAATGTTCGAAGCATGATGTAACATTTGCTAAATTTTCTAGCTTCAAAACTGCATGGTGATAAAACTTGATATTATGTTTTTCATGCAATAAGTTAAACTAATATTCCAAACACAAGAATAGTTGGACTTCTCCTTTTTGTTGATGACAAAGGGGGAGAAGTATGATGTTATGCATAAGTTTATGCATAAGTTCATGATGACGTGTTGCAAGTATTCATGATGAATATTGCAATGACTTGAATTCAGCTTGAATTCAAGGTTCTATCAATATGGCATATTGATAGGGGGAGTTTGTTTAAACTCCGGGAGTTAAGTTTAACTCCGTCATCAAGTGGTTGTCATCAGCAAAAAGGGGGAGATTGTTGAATCTCGTATTTTGATGATGGAACTACTTGATATATATTTATGATTTAATCTGCATTTTGAGTGATGCAGGATGCTTCGATCAGGATGAGACAATTAAAGCAGGAAAATCATGTTGTGCCGGAGGAACACGTCAGAAGATTGGACGTCGGGCCGGTGGATCGGTCGACGTATCGACAAAAGGCTTCGGGCCGTGGACTCGGGCGTCGAGCCAAGAAGAGCGGGTATTGTGCTAAGGATATTGGAGTTGCGAAGTCAACAGGCCGATTGGGCAATAGGCTACAGGAGAGGACGATACGCCAAAGAATCGGACGAAGCATCAAGGGACCAATGATATGCCGGACAACTTGGTTAATTGCTTAGGATTAATTGTCTTGATCGAAGTTTTGTTTTAAGTGTGCAGGATTAACTACGATGGAAGAAAGACATGCAGCAGGAGTTGCGTCGGAATCAAGACAATGATCACGTTGGGAGTTCGACGGAAGTTCGGACAATCGTCGGAGGTTCTGCGGGAACAAATCCGAGAAGTCCATGAGCTTGCCAAAGAAGCTCATCGGAACTCGCCAAGTTGATCGTCGCAAGTCTAGGAGTTTGCCGGAAGTCCGCAGGAGCATCACCGAGGGTTCATCGGATGATCGACGGAAGTTCACCGGAAGCTCGCTGGAAGAAGCGATTGACGCACCGGAGCAAGTTGCAGTAAATGTCTTAGGGAATATCGTAGTTAGTATAATGATTAAGTTGGAAATGGGAGGTGATCCCATTAACTTAATCTTGGGGCAATTGGGCCCCTAAAAAACCCAAATTTGGCCGAATGGATCAACCCATTCGGACCCTGATTTCTGCCAAGCGGTTGAACCGCCCAAGCCAGGCGGTGGCACCGCCTGGGCTCAGTCTCCGAGCGAGACTGGGCGGTGCAACCGCCCCAGCCAGGAGGTGGCACCGCCTAGGCTCGGTCTCCGAGCTCTGGCTGAGCGGTGCAACCGCCTCAGTTAGGCGGTGGCACCGCCTGAGCTCGGTCTTCGAGCTCTAGCAAGAGGTGCAACCGCCCCTGATAGAGGTGGCACCACTAAGAGGCTCAGTCTTCGAGCTCTGCCAGGTGGTGCAATTGCCTCAGTCAGGCGGTGCAACCGCCAGATCCCGGAATTCCGGGAATTGACAGTTTTGAGCTCCAAATTTAAACTGGGTTAGGGCCTATAAATACCCCACCCTTTCAGCACTAGAAGGGCACCCAGAAACCACCGAAATTTTGATTTTACTTTGTGATTTTTAGAGCTCAAAAGTGTTGTATGAGTTGAAAGTTCTTCTTCCTCTTTTCTTCCAAGTTCTAATATGTTAAGAGAGGAATGTTGAATCTCGAATTTTGATGATGAAGTCAATTGTCATTTGTTATCTAACCTATATGTTGAGATAAGTGTGCAGGATAAACTACGATGAAAGTAAGACATACAGCAGGAGTTACGCCGGAGTCAAGACAATGATCACGTTGGGAGTTCGAGAGTTCAACGGAAGTTCGGATAGTCGTCGGAGGTTCTGCAGGAACAAATCCGAGAAGTCCATGAGCTTGCCAAAGAAGCTTGTCGGAACTCGCCAAGTGGATCAACGCAAGTCCAGGAGTTTGCCGGAAGTCTGCAGGAGCATCACCGAGGGTTCATCGGATGATCGATGGAAGTTCGTCGGAAGAAGCGATTGACGCACCGGAGCAAGTTGCAGTAAATGTCTTAGGGAATATCGTAGTTAGTATAATGATTAAGTTGGAAATGGGAAGTAATCCCATTAACTTAATCATGGGGCAATTGGGCCCTTGAAAAACCCAAATTGGGCCGAATGGATCAACCCATTCGGACCCAGATTTCTGCTAGGCGGTTGAACCGCCCAAGGCAAGAGGTTGCACCGCCTGGGCTCAGTCTCCGAGCGAGACTGGGAGGTGCAACCGCTCCAGCCAGGCGGTGGCACCGCCTGGGCTCAGTCTCTGAGCGAGACTGGGCGGTGCAACCTCCCCGACAGGAGGTGGCACCGCTTGGGCTCGGTCTCCGAGCACTGGCTGAGCGGTGCAACCACCTCAGTCAGGAGGTTGCACCGCCTGAGCTCGGTCTTCGAGCTATGGCAGGAGGTGCAACCGCCCCTGACAGGAGGTGGCACCGCCCAGGGGCTCAGTCTTCGAGCTCTGCCTAGCGGTGCAACCGCTCCAGTTAGGCGGTGCAACCGCCTGATCCCGAAATTCCGGGAATTGACAGTTTTGAGCTCCAAATTTGAACTGGGTTGGGGCCTATAAATACCCCACCCATTCAGCACTGAAAGCACATAGAATATACACCGAAATCTTGATCTTGTTCTGTGATTTTTAGAGCTCAAAATTGTTGTAAAGGCCAAAAGTCCTTCTCCCTCTTTTCTTCCAAGTTCTGAGCTGTAAAGAGAGGAGAGAAAATTCTGTTAGGGTTGTCTCCTAAGCCCGTCAAAAGGAGTGAAATTGTAAAAGGGTGGTTGGCCTTCGCCTATTGAAGGAAGGCCTCTAGTTGACATCGGTGACCTCGTCGGTGGAGGAAGCCAAAAGTGGAGTAGGTCAAGATTGACCGAACCACTCTAAATCTCGGTTTGCATTTACTTTGAGCATTTTATCTTTATTGCAAACCTCCTCTAAAGCTTACTGCTTTCTGCGCATATACGATCGGGTTTCAAGCTTTGCACTTTCCGAATCAGCGTTTAGACGTAAATCTATTTTTTCGTACGATCAGCATATTTCAGTTTGCGTTTACATTTTGATTTCTATCTTAACTGCAAACTGCCTTAATATCCTTGCTTAAGCTTCATGTCGCCTAATCAAGTGATTTATGAATCAGCATTTAGACGTAAATTAGTTTCTTCGTACGAACGTCATATTTCAGTTTGCGCTCATATTCTGGTTTTCATCATAACTGCAAACTGCCTTCATAGATTGACTTTAATGTCATCTCGCTTGATCTTAAGTTAAAGTAATCTTAGAATCGGCTTTCACACCGAAATCGTTTTTATCATTCGAACGTTTTTATCGTCGAAAGATTTCCGCTACACTAATTCACCCCCCCCCCTCTTAGTGCTCTTGATCCTAACAATTGGTATCAGAGCAGGTTTAACTCTCAAATGGATTAAAACCCAAGAGAGATGGCATACGCCGGAAACCAAGAGGGCCACTCTATTACACATCCACCCATGTTCAATGGGACGGACTACACCTATTGGAAGACCCGAATGAGGATCTTTCTTATTTCTATGGATTTTGAACTTTGGAATCTTGTCAAAAATGGATTTTCAAAGTCTTCTCTTCCAATGATCAATTGGAATGAATTGGAGAAGAAGGCTTTCGCTCTTAATGCAAAGGCTATGAATGCCTTATTTTGTGCACTTGATAAAAACGAGTTCAACCGTGTTTCGGTTTGTGAAACCGCATTTGATATTTGGCACACACTCGAAGTGACTCACGAAGGCACAAGTAGAGTGAAAGAGTCAAAAATCAACCTTTTGTTACACTCTTTCGAACTTTTCCGGATGAAACCGAGTGAGACTATTGGCGACATGTTTACTCGTTTCACGGATGTTGTCAACGGTCTAAAAGGACTCGGAAAAAGTTTTTCGGATTTTGAGTTCGTAAATAAGATTCTAAGATCCCTTCCTAAGAGCTGGGATCCTAAAGTCACTGCTATTCAAGAGGCGAAAGATCTAAACAACTTCCCTCTTGAAGAACTAATCGGGTCATTAATGACCTACGAGATGACTTGCAAAGCTCATGAAGAGCAAGAAGACATCCTTCCAAAGAATAGGAAGGATATGACACTTAAAATTTCAGAAGACCACTTGAGAGAAAACTCAAGTGATAAGGACTGTGACGATGACTTGGCACTTCTAATAAGAAAATTTAAAAAATTCATGAAAAGAAACAAGTTTAAGAATGAAACAAAAAATAAATTTAAACCCAAGAAGGACCAAGTTATTTGCTATGAGTGCAAGAAGCTGGGACACTACAAGAGTGATTGTCCCCAAGTCAAGAAGAGAACATCAAAGAAGAAGGCACTCAAAGCAACATGGGATGACTCGAGCGCGTCCGAAGAAGAGGAGTCCAACACCGAGCAAGTTGCTCATTATGCCTTACAAGTTGGCCATCGGAGAGGAGGTAACGAATTTAATAGATGCAGATTTATCATTTGATGAATTATTAAATGCCTTCTATGACTTATTTGATGAATGCAAGATTATTAGTAGAAAATATAAATTGCTAAAAAAGGAGCATGATAGTCTTACTTGTAATTTTGATAAGTTAAAAACTGAATATCATGATAGTTTAAGTTCATGCATAAAATGTCATGATCTAGAAACTCTCCAAAAGGAAAACTTGCTACTTAAGGACACCTTGAAGAAATTCGAGGTTGGTAGCAAGTCATTGAACATGATCCTTGCAAACAAGGGTCACATTCCCAAAAGAAGTGGAATCGGATTTGTGAGAAGTCCTCACCAAAATCCAACCACCTTCATAAAAGGCCCTATCTTACAGTTCGACACCAAAGCAAATGCAACTTTTGTTGCAAACTTAGACACAAAATGCATTATTGTCCATTCAAGAAAATTAATCCGAACAAATTAATTTGGGTTCCTAAAGGAACCATGATAAATTCTATGCAACATGATAAACAATGTAGATCTATTTTTGAGGCACCCAAAAGCAAATGGGTACCTAAAAATCATCTTTTCTTGTAGAAATCTATACCATCGCAAGCTAGTAGCAAGAGATGGTACCTTGATAGTGGATGCTCAAGACATATGACCGGAGATCCATCTCAATTCTCTAAGCTCACTAGCATAGACGAAGGCTATGTCACCTTCCGAGACAACAACAAGGGTAAAATCATTGGCAAAGGAACCATAGGTAACAAATCCAACTTCTTTATCGAAGATGTTTTGTTAGTTGATGGTTTAAAATATAACCTCTTGAGCATCAGTCAATTATGTGATAAAGGATATATTGTCAGATTCGAGTCTAATGCTTGCATCATTGAAAAACCACACAAAAACACGTATATGATTGCATTAAAACAAAATAACGTATACACTATTAACATCAATGATTTGTGTAATGAAATGTGTTTTTCGGTTTTGAATGAGGATGCTTGGCTGAAGATTAGGTCATGCTAGCATGAAACTAATCACTCAAATATCATCTAAAGAACTTGTAAGAGGTATTCCTCATATCAAGTTCATCAAAGATAATGTATGTGATGCTTGCCAATTAGGTAAACAAATTAAGGGCAGTTTCAAATCTAAGAATCAAATAAGCACCTCTAGGCCCTTACAATTGATCCATATGGACTTGTTCGGACCAATCTCTACATCAAGCCTAGGAGGTAGCAAATACGCCTTCGTCATTGTGGATGACTATAGTAGATACACATGGACTTACTTCTTAAAGCAGAAAAATGAATGCTTTAGATATTTTACCAAGTTTTGTAAACTTGTTCAAAATGAGAAGGGTTCTATGATTTCGTCAATTAGAAGTGATCATGGTGGTGAATTTCAAAACCATGATTTCCAAGAATTTTGTGAACTCAATGGATACAACCATAATTTCTCTACTCCTAGAAATCCTCAACAAAATGGAGTGTAGAAAGAAAAAATCGAAATCTACAAGAAATGACAAGAACCATGTTGAATGAACATAGCCTACCCAAATATTTTTGGGCCGAAGCTGTAAAAACTGCATGCTATATTTTGAATAGAGTTCTAGTAAGACCCTTACTCACCAAAACTCTATTGAATCTCGGATTTTGATGATGAAACTAATTGATTGTGTTTAGATGTTTAACTGCATTTTGAGTGATGCAGGTCTACTCGATCAGGATTAGACAGTTAACGCAGGAGGAATTGACGTTGCGCCGGAAGAATTGACGTTGCGCCGGAAGAGATCACGTTAGGATATTGGATGGCAGAAGGCTTCGGACGTCGGGCATCGGGCCAAGAGCAGAATTGCGCCAAGGATATCGGGTTTGCGGAGGTCAACCGCCGATTGGGCAACAAGCTGCAAGAGAGGACAATGCGCTGAAGAATCGGACGAAGCGTCAACCAATGACGTGCCGGGCAACAGAATGTCAATTCGTGTTGTAATAATTGTATAGATCGGAGTAGAGTTTTGGTTTGTGTGTGCAGGATTAACTACGATAACGATGAAGACATAAAGCGAAACAAAGTGCTGGAGTCAAGCACGAAGGATTCGTTGGGAGTTCGAGAGTTCAACGGAACTCCGAAGGTTCGTCGGGAATGCTGCCGGAACTAGCCGAGAATGAGTAGGGAGCTTGTCGAAGGGTTTTCCAGAAGCTCGCCTGAAGGTTCGTTGGAAGTTCGCGGAGCTCGCCGAGAAAGATCGGAGCTTGCCGAAGAAGCTCATTGGAACTCGCCAAGATCAAATCGTGAAGTCTAGGAGCATGTCGGGAGTCCGCAGAATGGTTTCCGAGAGTTTATCGGAAGACCGTTGGAAGTTCGCCGGAAGCTCGCCGGAAGAAGTCTTGACTTATGGACTTTGTAATAGCTTAGAAAATGTCTTTAAATTCGTAGTTAGCATGTTAATTAGGGTTAGGATTAGGTGTTAATCCTATAACCCAAGTAGGGGCCAATTGGGCCCGAGTTCGGACTGGTTTGGGCCAAGTTTGGAGCCCAACCAGTGAGCTGATTTGGCCTAGGCGTTGGCACCGCCTAGACTGGGCGGTGGCACCACCCAGCATCCGAGAGCTGGGTGGTGGCACCGCTTGACTGGGCGGTGGCACCGCCAGTCCACTGTCAGTGTCACACTGACAGGCGGTGGCACCGCCATTGACAAGCGGTGGCACCGCCAGCCTCAGAAACCCAAGAGAATTCAAATTTTGGAGCCCAAATTTGAATCCTCTTGGGGCCTATAAATACCCCTCAATTCTCAGCAGAGAATACAACCTTTTGAGAAGCTTGAAGTTGAGAAAAGCTTTAGGAAAAGTCTTGTTTTCAATAGCTTGAGGGTTCACCTCCTTTCTTTTCATTGAAATCTTTGTAAAAGGGTGAACCACTTGTAAGAGGTTGTAAGAGGGGTGTAAGAAGGAGGTTGATCTTCGCCTAGTAAAGGAAGATCATTAGTGGATGCCGGTGGCCTCGACGGAAGAGGAATCGGAGGAGTGGATGTAGGTCACGATTGACTGAACCACTATAAACTACCGTCTTCTCTGGTTTGTATTTTATTCTAGCCATTTACATACTGCAAACTACTTTACTTAGTCACTACGCTTCCATACGCTTCTAAGTTATTAAGCTTTTCAAGTTCGGTTTTTTATCGTACGAAATTTTTTTCCAAAACCGAAGTTTTAATCCGCTGCACTAATTCCCCCCCCCCCCCCTCTTAGTGTCGCTCCGGTCCTAACAATTGGTATCAGAGCCCGGTATTTCTCATTTCGGATTTACACCTAAGAGAAATGGCTCTTCATGGCTTTCAAGAGGGCTTATCGGTTTTTCGTCCACCCGTTGTTTAACGGATTGGACTACACTTATTGGAAAACTCGAATGAGAGTTTTCTTGATTTCTATGAATTTGGATTTATGAAATATCGTTGAAAACGGTTTTCAACTTCCCTCTAAACCGATGAACGAATGGTCGGATTTGGAGAAGTATTTTTCTTTAAACACAAAGGCTATGAATGCCTTATTTTGCGCTTTAGACAAAAATGAGTTCAATCGGATTTCTACATGTGAAACGGCTTTTGATATTTGGCAAACACTTGAAATCACGCACGAGGGAACTAGTAGAGTCAAAGACTCGAAAGCTAACATTTTATTGCATGATTTTGAGCTTTTTCGAATGCAACCAAGCGAGACTATAGGTGACATGTACACCCGTTTCACGGATGTCGTCAATAATCTAAGAGTTCTTGGTAAATCTTTTTCGAATTTTGATCTCATAAGCAAGATCTTAAGATCCCTTCCAAAAAGGTGGGATCCTAAAATAACCGTAATACAAGAAACAAAAGATTTAAATATTTTTCCACTTGAAGAACTAGTTGGGTCGTTGATAACATATGAAATGGTGCACAATGCACATGATGAACACAATGAACACTTGAACCACCTTCCAAAGAATAGGAAGGATTTGGAACCCCGGACAAATGAATACCACTTGAGTGATGACTCAAGTGATGAGGACAATGATGAACTTGAACTTCGAACACTAAATCTTAATAAGTTTATTAAACAAAAATCTAAAATAAATAATGAACTTGAACGGAGGAAGAGGCCAAAGAAGAGGAAGACAACCAAGGATGAATCAAGAACTTCCAAAGGTGAAACGACGAATTGGGCTTTGACGGGCTTCGACTACAAGGTAAGTAACTCAACTCTCTTGAATTATTTTGAAATTACTTGAGGTTTTTCATGAAGTGCTTAATTTAGATAATAGAATAGGAAATAAAAAATTGTTTTTCAAAAATCATATTATGTTTTTCTTTGTAGCATCTTTGAAAAATTAAAAATTTGATCATAAAAAGTATATTGCAAAAGTTTCATGCATGTTATGTTTTGAAATGTTGAATGATGCAATATTAGGGATGATAATATGATATGTGATAATGCTTAGGATTAATCCATACATATGTATGTTGATGATTTTATGTCATGCATGAGTTTTTATTAGGACTCTAGCTTGGAGAGTCCTAATTGAGAGGGACATTCATGTAAAACTGTTAGGACTCTAGCTAGGAGAGTCCTAATTGAGAGGGGCATTCATGTAGGAGGTGTTTTCTTAGAGAAGAATTAGGAGTTGTAAGGAAATAGGAGTCTTGACTAGGAGTCCTATTAGGAGTTGGTTAGAAGTAAGAGTCTTAAGTAGGAGTCCTATTAGGAGTTAGGGTTTAGAAGCCCTATAAATAGCCATGTATTCTTTCTCTTTTGATAAGCAATAGATGAATCTTTTCTGCAGCCTTTGAGCAGCAACTTGGAGGGAGGAACCCCTATAGAGTTCCAAGGAGGCCGATCCCCTAAAGAGATCAATCCCAAGTTTAGAATCTGCAAGGGTTCTATCACCTGGTATCAGAGCAGCGTTCTTGGCGTCTCGCTGCCCTTCCACAGCCATCCATCAACCCTCCACAACCGCCCAAAGCAATTCCCATAATTGCTTAAGAGATCATTGCCAAATCCCGCCGTCATCATCACCCCCGCGGATCATCCTTTGATCTCCCCGTGAATTGCAACAGGTTCTGGTTTTCTACCTTACCGCTGCTGCAATTTAGTTATCCTTATTCAAAAATCCCAAAAAAATTGTTCCTATATTGCTGCATAAACTTTTCGTCACAAATTTTTTATCTCTACGACGAAAGATACATTGCAGAATTCCAACCGTATAGCACCATCTGTTTGATCTTGCTATTGTGTTTTTTCTATCCAAATATCTACGAAATTTTTATGACATCTTTAACATTTCCTAACAGCAGATTTCCTTTGGTTTTGTCAAAAAATTCTCAATATAAACCATTGATATTTTACGTCTAATCTGCTATACTTGAAAATCTGCACTGTAAAATTTCAGTCGCATAGCAATGCTTGTTTGATCTTGAAACTATGTTTTTTCTATCCAAATCTCTACAAATTTTTTATGATAGCTTTGACACTTCCTAACAGTGGAATTCCCTTTAGTTTCATAAAAAAATTCTCAATATAAACTACTGATCGTTTACGTCCAATCTGCTATACTTAAAATTCTGTGCTGCAGAAAATTTTAGCCGCATATTGTTGCCTTAACCCATCTATTTGCAATCTTTTTTGAATGAAATTTCTTATACACTTCATAGATCATCTTGTCCTCCATATAAGATTGATATATAAAGAAATTCATCTCAAAAAAATGATTTTGTGTTGCTGCAAATTTTCGTCGTAGCCCGCTGAAATTTCTCGACGAGAATTCTGCTATCGCAACTTGCACCAATTTCCTTGCTGTTATACTGCCGAAATTTTCTTGATTAAATTATATATCCTTGCTTTCATATAAACTGTGATTTTGCTATCAATTTTCTCCATAATTCTCTCAAGTTTTTGGTGGAAATTACGTTGAGAAACCGTTGTTTCTTCGACGATAATTCTGCTCTTACAAGACAGCACATACTTGCTGCAACTTCCACTTATTTCTGTCAAACCTTTGCTACCATCTACCACAGATCCAAAACTTTCATCCACAGCCCTAAAACTCTACCAAACCACACCCTCAAACTGCACCCAAAATAGCCACAAAACAAGCCTAAACCGCAGCCTACATCCACCAATATACCAACCGTTTCAACCATCACTCCTCTCAACCTATACATGCCTTTAACCCAACAACAAAAGAGAGATCTTAACATCATAGATTTTGGGGCATATACTATGGCATCTAAGGAGGCAATCAATGCTAAATTCGAAGCCTTGGAGGCGCGAATGGAGGATAAGATTCGGACGCTCTTTACCGAACTCAGATTGGGCTGACCACTAAGCCCGAAGAAATCATATCAAGGAGAGAGCTTTACCCAATCACACCAAGCCCGAAGAGATGACTTCCAATGGAGGGGAGGCTCTATGATTGACCCCAACTATCCATGCATGAGAGTGGACTTCCCTAGATGGGAAGAAGGAGACCCGATTGGTTGGATTTCGCGCGTGGAGCGATATTTTCGGTACCACAAAACCGCGGATGTATCTATGGTGAAAATTACAGCTATACATCTTGAAGGGGATGCTATACAGTGGTTTGACTGGTTTGAACATACTTATGGAGTCCTTTCATGGTGACAATTCAAAGAAGAACTACTGATTCGCTTCAGACCAATCGATTACGAGAATATTGACGAACAACTAGCAAAGATCCGACAAACCTCCACCATTCAGGAGTACCAAACCAGGTTTGAAAGGTTATCTAATCAAACTCATGATTGGTCTCAAAAAAAGCTATTGAGGACCTTTATTAAGGGCTTTAAAGCCGGAGATCCGAGGAGAAGTTAAAGCGCGACAACCGTATACACTTATGGCAGCCATCTCTTTCGCACGACATCAAGATGAGCAATTGAACCATGAATCTCGGAGGACTAGGGTCACTCCTCAACTAGTAATATTGAAGCCCTTAGCCCCCCCTACTATCGACCAAGTCCCTACACCAAAGAGTTTAATAAGAGAAGAGCTTCGGGAGCGATATGCGAAGGGGTTATGTTGGCATTGTGACGAGCCGTGGAGCCGTGAGCATCGCTGTAGTAAAGGGGGACTTCTTATGATTGAACCGATAGAAGAAGAGGTCATTGAACATCTAAAAGAGAGCCTTAAACATGAAGAAGAAGATGCAGAAGAAGAGCCACAACCGACCGAAGTTACGGTACATACACTAGCTGGCTACTCAAACCCGCAAACGATGAAAGTTGGAGGCATTCTCAAACAACAACTGATCACTGTTCTCATCGACACGGGAAGCACTAATAACTTCCTAAACAGTAAGGTTGCTGTCCATATGAACTTACTTATTGAGAATTGCAGCAGGTTTGTCGTTAAGGTCGCCAACGGACGGATTTTGAAGTGTGATTATAGGTGCCCGCAAGTGAAACTATTGCTGCAGGACCAATAGATAATTGCAGATTTCTTCCTCCTCCCTCTTGATGATCATGAGGCCATACTCAAAATTAAATGATTGATGACATTAGGTGATATTTCTTGGAATTTTATGCAACTAATTATAAAATTTTACAGTAAGGAGAAACAGGTGATACTACACGGGAAACGTGAGGGCGACGTAATGACGATTTGCACACATCAAATGGAGAAGGTTTTGCATAAAGCATGCAGCGGCTTTTTGGTACAACTTGAGCAGCAAACTAAGGGAGAGCTAACAAAATTTGAAGATCCAAATCTACTTCCTTTGCTTGCTGAATTTTCAGATATATTTGACGAACCGCGCAACCTACCTCTTACCCGTCGGCATGATCATTGTATAACGATTCTTCTAGGAAAATGTCCAGCAAATGCTCAGCCATATTAGTATTCATATCTCCAAAAGGATGAAATAGAAAGGATTGTAAACGAGATGCTCAAAACAGGAGTTATTCGGCCATGTTGCAGCCCCTACTCTTCACCGGTGCACCTCATACGAAAGAAGGATGGAATATGGCGATTATGTGTTGATTACCAAGCTCTCAATGGCATAACCATCAAGGATAAATACCCTATTCTAGTAGTAGATGAGTTGCTAAGGGAGCACAAATCTTCACAAAGCTGGACCTTCGATCCGGGTATCATCAAATACGAGTATGCGAAGAAGACATACCGAAAACCACCTTTTGAACACACAACAACCACTATGAATTTTTACTTTCTTCAAAAGAAGGTGGAATATCTTGGGCATATCATATCAGAGGAAGGTGTGGCAGTAGACCCCTTCAAAATTAGAGCAATGCAAAACTGGTTGACCCCGAGGAACATAAAATTGCTATATGGCTTTCTGGGTTTAACAGGCTACTACTGCAAGTTCGTGAAAAACTATGGAGAGATTAGTGCACCAGTTACTTCCTTACTGAAAAAAGATGTCTTCCAATGGTCGGACAGAGCCTCCGCTACCTTCGACAAACTTAAGACAGCCATGACGACGACGCTGGTGCTAAAACTACCAGATTTCAATCGACCCTTCATTATTGAGGCCGACGCATCTGGAGTCGGAATTGGAGCCATTCTCATGCAAGATGGTCAACCACTCACATACACTAGCAAGGCATTATCTCCTTCCCATCAAAATAAGTCAACATATGATAAGGAGATGCTTGCCATTGTGCGCGCAGCAACGAGGTGGAGACCCTACTTGATTGGTCGACCATTTCAAATTAAAACTGACCATAAAAGCCTCGAGTACTTTTTGGAGCGAAAGATATCATCCCCTGAGCAACAAAAATGGGTAACAAAACTTCTTAGATTTGATTATGAAATAACTTACAAAAAGAGGAAAGAGAATGTTCTTGCAGATGCGCTTTCGCAGTTACCCGAGCAAGCTGAAGTTTCGGCCATTTCACTTCTGACTAGCAACTTTCTTAAGGATATTAAGATGGAATGGCAGGAAGATTCAGAGACTAGTAAGATTATAAAAAAATTGGAGGAAGCACCAAGCTCCGTGGCTCATTACAATTGGGACTCAAAAGAATTACACTATAAGGGACGCATTGTGCTTATGATAAATTCTACTTGCATCTTCACGAGTAGATTTTGGACCAAGTTATTATATATGCAGGGTACTAAATTGAAAAGGAGTATGGCATATCACCCACAAATCGACGGTGAGACAATTGTAAATAGGTGCTTGGAGACAGCCCAAAGCCACCCACCAAATATGACTACCCAAAGAGAACTCCAGACCCAACGAAGTGTCATTATTGATCGACGGATCGTGACTCGACGACGACGACCCACTAATGAAATTCTAATACAGTGGGCGAACCTACTAATAGAAGATGCCACTTGGGAGAACTATGACGACTTGAAGATCAAATTCTCATAATTCATGAATCATCAGCCTCGAGGATAAGGCTAATTTGAAGAGGGCGGGTCTGTTAGGACTCTAGCTCGGAGAGTCCTAATTGAGAGGGACATTCATGTAAAACTATTAGGACTCTAGCTAGGAGAGTCCTAATTGAGAGGGACATCCATGTAAAACTGTTAGGACTCTAGCTAGGAGAGTCCTAATTGAGAGGGACATTCTATTAGGACTCTAGCTAGGAGAGTCCTAATTGAGAGGGGCATTCATGTAGGAGGTGTTTTCTTAGAGAAGAATAAGGAGTTGTAAGGGAATAGGAGTCTTGACTAGGAGTCCTATTAGGAGTTGGTTAGAAGTAAGAGTCTTAAGTAGGAGTCCTATTAGGAGTTAGGGTTTAGAAGCCCTATAAATAGCCATGTATTCCTTCTCTTTTGATAAGCAATAGATGAATCTTTTCTGCAGCCTTTAAGCGGCAACTTGGAGGGAGGAACCCCTATAGAGTTCCAAGGAGGCCGATCCCCTAAAGAGATCAATCCCAAGTTTAGAATCTGCAAGGGTTCTATCAGTTTTTAAAGTAGATGTTGATTTGAAACTCTCATTTTGGATTAACATGTTTTTGGTTGAATCATTTTTATGACGAATTAAGATGACATTCTCATGACATATTAAGATGACATAGTGCATGTACATCTATGTATGAATTTCTTGATAGTCTTTTGATGTTAGATGTGATATCATGATGTTTTATTTTTGATGTGTTTGGTCTTGACGGCTTTTTGACGAAACTTATGTTTTGATTTTAAATGATGATAATGTTTTCACAAAAACACTTTAACACCCTCACATGAAATCAATTGTATGAAATGGAAATAAATTTTATATCCTATTGAGATTAATGAATTTATTTTACCATTCTTGTGAATCTCATGAAAATAAACATGATGAATATTTTGAAAATAAATGAGTGTCATGCATATTGATCATGCTTAATAAATTTCAAAATTATGCATGATGAATCTTGTGATTTATGGATTATTGATTTTTACCATAATGAAAGTGCCTTATTAATTTTGTTTGTAATAAATCTTACACTTTCGGTTTTAAACATTATATATGTTTTTATTTGGTATAAGTGAAATAAAATCATATGAATTGAAACAACTAAAAAGAGGAAAATATTTTTTCCTTGAAAAAGTATTTTTCTCTATCCTATTGATCTTGATGTTTATTATGATAAATCTATGTATACCATTTTGAATCTCTTGAAAGTAATGTTGATATTTTGATGATTTTGATGATTTAAATTTGAAATAAGTTTTATCAAAATCATGATATTGATTTCTTGGAATAACATGAGATTACCTTTGATGATCATTTTGATTCATGGAATTTTGGATTCATGACTTGGTCTTACATTTGTTTATGAGATGGTTGAAATCTTTGTATGTTTGAATTCTTCCCTTCTCCTTTCAATTTATGCATGTTATATGTTAAAGATTTAAAACCATGTTTTGGTATCGTGCATATCTAAGAAATATTGATGTGACAAATTGAATAAGTTGAAAATGAATGATGATTTTTCTCTTGAATATAACTTGTGATTTTTTTTATATAAATCATCATTTTGATTTCTCGACATTCGATACATGAGATTTTATTATAAATCAAAATTTCTCATTAATCTATCTTCTACGATTTTACTTGATATTCTCTTGAGAGGAGATTTTCTAAATGAATCATGATTTTTCCTTGTGAGTTCTTGGAGTTATTACTTGATTTTTCTTTTAAAACAAGATCTCTTCTTTGTACTCCTATGATTTTTATTAATATTTTATTTAAAGAAGATATTTACTATATGAATCATGTCTTTTGGTATTCAAATGATTTTATCCTTCATGACATGATTTCTTTGTATTTATGGCTTGCATGGCTTGAAATGTTTTGGTATGATGCATGCAATGATGAAATATTCATAAAGTTAAAATGATGTATGCAATACTTATGATAATGATGTACATGATGTATTTATTGCATATGATGTGTATCATGAATGCTTTAAATGATGAATGTTTGGTATCATGATCAACATGTTGATAAATGATTGAAAATTTTAATGTTTGAGTATCATGTATAATATGCTTATTAATAATAATTGATTTATTTTTCGGTGCATGAAAAATAAGGTTATTGAAATTGTGTATGTTTTAATTTGAATATATAATGATGCACAAATAAGAATGATACTTACCTTTGTCATAATATGAAAATTGATATAAGGGTCTTCCCTTCTTTTTGACAATGACAAAGGGGGAGCAAGAATTTCTAGCGTTGACATCATGAAAAGAGGCAAACTAACTAGCTTGCACAATTCAAGATGAAAGCAAAAATTGCACTTCTCAAAAGAGAAGATGCAAATGTAACATTTGCCAAATTGTTTGCTTGCCTCATGTAAAACATGGTCCCTTGCTAGTTTGGTATTTTGCTAAGGAAGCAAAAATGACACTTCTCAAAAGAGAAGAAAAAGCTTACTGTCTTGAACATCTTTAATATGCTAGCTAGCATGATGTACAATTTGCTATTTTGAATATTACAAAGAAATACTATCATGCACATTACAAAGAAAAGCAAATATGCCAACTTGTACATCTTTAAATTTGCTAGCTTGTATGTAGTAAAACTTGCATATCATAAAAGTTGATAGCTTATAGAGAACAAAGAATTGCTATCTCGAAAGAAGCAAAAAATGCAAAACTTAGAAAACTTGCAATATAATTGCTCTTGCCATGCTTTGTATCAAAAATAGATTAATATCCTTAAAAGCATCATATTGAATTTTTTAGTATTGCAATGTATCACATGTATTGCAAATTGAAATTTTAACAATTGATGTCTTTCATGACATGATTTCTTTACATTTTTGTCTTGTATGTATCATGTGATGATTGAAATATTGATTGATGCAAATTCATAATTTATGTAAAAGTCTAAATCATTAGTTCCTCTCCTTCTTTTCGGCGATAACATAGGGGGAGAAAGATTGCTAGCTCAAGGCAAATGTTGGCTAGCTTATACTCTTCCCTTCTTTTCGACAAAAACAAAGGGGAGAAAGCTTTTGCTAGTGAGAACATGCAAAGAAAAGCAAAGTGCAATTTTGCACAAGAAGCAAGTGTTGAATTGCCATGATTGAACTTAAGAATCTTGCTATACTTTTGTGCTTATATGTTGTGATGAAAATCTAGCTTTATGTTGCAAAAACTTGCATATCTTTTAAAATAGCTAGAGCTACTTCTCCTTTTTGTTGATGACATAGGGGGAGAAGTATATTGATGACTTCATGCATTGAATTGAATATTTTATATATTTGCATGATGGTTTAAATGTTTTTCATAACATGTGATGAATGTTACTTGGATTTGGGATAATCCAAGTATTCTATCAATGGCATATTGATAGGGGGAGTTTGGTTAAACTCCGGTGAGTTAAGGTTAACTCTGTTAGTCATCAATTAGTTGTCATCATCAAAAAGGGGGAGATAGTTGAATCTCAGATTTTGATGATGAAACTAATTGATTGTGTTTAGATGTTTAACTACATTTTGAGTGATGCAGGTCTACTCGATCAGGATTAGACAGTTAACGCAAGAGGAATTGACGTTGCGCTGGAGGAGATCACGTTAGGATATTGGATGGCAGAAGGCTTCGGACGTTGGGCATCGGGCCAAGAGCGGAATTACGCCAAGGATATCGGGTTTACGGAGGTCAACCACCGATTGGGCAACAAGCTGCAAGAGAGGACGATGAGCCGAAGAATCGGACGAAGCGTCAACCAATGACGTGTCGGGCAATAGAATGTCAATTCGTATTGTAATAATTGTCTAGATCAGAGTAGAGTTTTGGTTTGTGTGTGCAGGATTAACTACAATAATGATGAAGACATAAAGCGAAACAAAGTGTCGGAATCAAGTGCGAAGGATTCGTTGGGAGTTCGAGAGTTCGACGGAAGTCCGAAGGTTCGTCGGGAATGCTGCCGGAACTAGCCGAGAATGAGTAGGGAGCTTGTCGAAGGGTTTTTCGGAAGCTCGCCGGAAGGTTCGTTGGAAGTTCGCGGAGCTCGCCGAGAAAGATCGGAGCTTGCCGAAGAAGCTCATTGGAACTCGCCAAGATCAAATCGTGAAGTCTAGGAGCTTGTCGGGAGTCCGCAGAATGGTTTCCGAGAGTTTATCGGAAGACCGTCGGAAGTTCGCCGGAAGAAGTCTTGACTTATGGACTTTGTAATAGCTTAGAAAATGTCTTTAAATTTGTAGTTAGCATGTTAATTAGGGTTAGGATTAGGTGTTAATCCTATAACCCAAGTAGGGGCTAATTGGGCCCGAGTTCGGACTGGTTTGGGCCAAGTTTGGAGCCCAACTAGTGAGCTGATTTGGCCTAGGCGGTGGCACCGCCCAGCACCCGAGAGCTGAGCGGTGGCACCGTTTGACTGGGCGGTGGCACCGCCAGTCCACTGTCAGTGTTAGACACTGACAGGCGGTGGCACCGCCAGCCTCGGAAACCCAAGAGAATTCAAATTTTGGAGCCCAAATTTGAATCCTCTTGGGGCCTATAAATACCTCTCAATTCTCAACAGAGAATACAACCTTTTGGGAAGCTAGAAGTTGAGAAAAGCTTTAGGAAAAGTCTTGTTTTCAATAGCTTGAGTGTTCACCTCCTTTCTTTTTATTGAAATCTTTGTAAAAGGGTGAACCACTTGTAAGAGGTTGTAAGAGGGGTATAAGAATGAGGTTGATCTTTGCCTGGTAAAGGAAGATCATTAGTGGATGCCGGTGGCCTCGACGGAAGAGGAATCGGAGGAGTGGATGTAGGTCACGATTGACCGAACCACTATAAACTACCGTCTTCTCAGGTTTGCATTTTATTCTTGCCATTTACATACTGCAAACTACTTTACTTAGTCACTACGCTTCCATACGCTTCTAAGTTATTAAGCTTTTCAAGTTCGATTTTTTATCGTACGAAAGATTTTTCGAAAACCGAAGTTTTAATCCGCTACACTAATTCAACCCCCCTCTTAGTGCCGCTCCGGTCCTAACAAACTCCCTATGAGTTATGGAACAACAAAAAACCCAATGTTTCATATTTTAAAGTCTTTGGGTGTAAGTGTTTTATCTTGAATGAAAAAGATAACTTAGGAAAATTTGATGCTAAATCAGATGAAGGAATCTTTCTTGGTTATTCTTCGGTTTCTAAAGCTTTTCGTATCTTCAATAAAAGAACTTTAATTATTTGAAGAATCCATTCATGTTGTCTTCAATGAGATTTCTGAAATCAGGAAAAACGATTTTGATGTTGATGTTAATTTTGATTCCTTGAATTTAAATGAAACCCCGTCTCCAACTAGCAACTTGGATGCATCCACTTCCGAAACATCCTTACCCAAGGATTGGAAGTATGTAGATGCTCATCCTAAGGAGCTAATCTTAGGAGACATATCAAAGGGGGTTCAAACACGTTCTTCTCTTAAAAATTTTTGTTCCAACGCCGCTTTTCTCTCCCAAATTGAACCCAAATGTGTTGATGAAGCCATGAAAGATGATTCATGGATTATCGCAATACAAGATGAATTAAATCAATTTGAGAGAAATGAGGTGTGGAAACACCTAGGTCAAATGACCATTTAGTTATTGGTACTAAATGGGTTTTTAGAAACAAGCAAGATGAATATGGTATCGTGGTTAGAAACAAGGCTAGATTAGTGGCTAAAGGTTTCAACCAAGAAGAAGGTATCGATTATAAAGAAACCTTCGCTCCTGTGGCTCGATTAGAAGCCATAAGGATGCTCCTTGGCTACGCTAGTAGTAATAATTTTAAGTTGTTTCAAATGGATGTTAAAAGTGCTTTTCTTAATGGCTTTATTTCCGAAGAAGTCTATGTTGAACAACCTCCTGGATTTGAAAATAATAGCCTCCATAATCATGTGTTTAGATTAACTAAAGCTCTCTATGGTTTAAAACAAGCTCCGATGGCTTGGTATGAGAGACTTAGTTCTTTTTTTATTAAAAATAATTTCACAAAAGGCAAGGTTGATACTACATTGTTCATCAAGAATTTTGAAAATAATTTTCTCATTGTTCAGATTTATGTTGATGATATTATCTTTGGTTCTACGAATGAATCTCTTTGTGAATCTTTTGCTAAAACTATGAGTCTTGAATTCGAAATGAGTTTAATGGGAGAATTAACATTCTTCTTAGGCTTACAAATCAAACAACTAAGCAATGGCATCTTTATTAGTCAAACTAAATATGCCATGAATTTGCTGAAAAAGTTTAATATGAATAACTCAAAAGCTATTAACACTCCTATGAGCACCTCCACTAAGTTAGAAATTGATGAAAGTGGAGAAAGCTTCGATCAAAAAACTTATAGGGGTATGATAGGAAGTTTACTTTACCTCATTGCAACTAGACCAGATATCATGTTCAGTGTAGGACTTTGTGCTAGATTTCAATCAAACCCTAAGATCATCTCAAAGTAGTTAAAAGAATACTTAGATATCTTAATGGTACCACAAATCTAGGATTATGGTACCCAAAATCAGAGAATCTTGAGTTAATTGCTTATGCTGATGCGGACTTTGCTGGCTGTAAACTAGATAGAAAAAGCACATATGGAACATGTCAATTTTTAGGACATGCCCTTGTTTCCTGGTCATCTAAGAAACAAAACTCGATTGCACTTTCAACAACCGAAGCTGAATATATTGCAGCAAGTGCATACTGTGCACAAGTTGTATAGATGAAAAACACCTTAGAAGATTATAAAATTCATCTTAAAAATATTCCTATTAAATGTGATAACACAAGTGCAATATGCTTAACGAAAAATCCTATACAACACTCAAGAACAAAACATATTGATATTAGACATCACTTTATATGAGATCATGTTACTAATCATGATGTAATCATAGAGTTCATTGATACTAAACATCAACTAGCTAATATTTTTACAAAATCTCTAAGTGAAAAACAATTTGATTTCATAAGAAGAGAATTAGGAATGTTGATGTGTCCGAGTACATAAACTAAGTCCTTCGGACTTTATTGAATGATCAAATTACTTGATTGCCATTACATGCCAAGATAACATGTTGGAAATTATGTGCTGAATATAAAAATTTCCATAACGATAAGCATATTTGGTCTTCATGATTGTATTTGAAAATCTATAGCATAGTCTTGTTTGAATGCATGAAAGTGTTCATTTCATGTATGGATTCGCTTAATAATTGGTATCCTAAAAATCAGATTTTCTCATACACTTATATGTGAAAAATATTTTTCTGAAATGGATTTGATGAAATGATTCCTGCTTATGAATTCCATCTTGAAACATGAATGATAGTGTTTTTACTTGCAAAGATTTGCTTCACATACATATCTTGATACCTGAACCATGATTTAATCTCTCATCGGTTTTAACTTCACTTAGTGTAAACTCACAAATAGCTGGTATCACAAATGACCTTCGTCCTTCATGCAAAAAGATTATAACAAATACAAAGGAAGAAGTATTCAAAGTGATCTACATATCATGCTTGTATAATTGATTTCCTATCACTTACTATTGGAAAATAACATAAACCGAGTAAAGGCATGAACAATTATCACACTGATGCTTAAAATTTGCTTATATTGTTCTCCTGGTATTACAATTACCATGCTTTTTGTTGATGACAAAGGGGGAGAAATATATGAGTATTGATGCCATGCTCGCATCACCAAGAGATGCTATGATTGCTATAATCAGGTCAAGATATCAAACAAAAAACTTGCATCATAATTTTACGTATTGATATCTTACCATGTGATGAAATGCAATAATTGCTAAAACATCATTTGAAATGTGTGCATCATGTAATGATATCAAAATCTTACTTCGCAGTTTTACATGTTGATATCTTACAATATGATGAATTACTACTATTACCATCATTCAAACATGTAATGTAAAATTTGAAAATGAATGTCAAGCCTTGACATCATCTTCAGAGAGATACATCATGATGAGAATCATGATGGGAGTATTGATAAGTTTAAATGATTTTAACTTATCAATATGTCTCTTGAATTCAAAGGTTTTGAATTTTAAAATCACTTATCTCAAGTATGGCATATAGACAGGGGGAGTTAAGGTTAACTCCATTATCAATTGATTGTCATCATCAAAAAGGAGGAGATTGTTGAATCTTGGATTTTGATGATTAAGTCAATTGTCATTTGTTATCTAACCTATATGTTGAGATAAGTGTGCAGGATTAACTACGATGAAAGTAAGACATGCAGCAGGAGTTGCGCCGGAGTCAAGACAATGATCACGTTGGGAGTTCAAGAGTTCGACGGAAGTTTGGATAGTCGTCGGAGGTTCTGTAGGAACAAATCCGAGAAGTCCATGAGCTTGCCAAAGAAGCTCGTCAAAACTCGCCAAGTGGATCGTCGCAAGTCCAGGAGTTTGCCGGAAGTCCGCAGGAGCATCACCGAGGGTTCATCGGATGATCGACGGAAGTTCGCCGGAAGCTAGCCGGAAGAAGCGATTGACGCACCGGAGCAAGTTGCAGTAAATGTCTTAGGGAATATTGTAGTTAACACAATGATTAAGTTGGAAATGGGAGGTGATCCCATTAACTTAATCATGGGGCAATTGGGCCCCTGAAAAACCCAAATTGGGCCGAATGGATCAACCCATTCGGACCCTGATTTCTGCAAGGCGGTTGAACCGCCCAAGGCAGGAGGTTGCACCGCCTGGGCTCAGTCTCCGAGCGAGACTGGGAGGTGCAACCGCTCTAGCCAGGCGGTGGCACCGCCTGGGCTCAGTCTCCGAGCGAGACTAGGCAGTGCAACCTCCCCTGACAAGAGGTGGCACCGCTTGGGCTCGGTCTCCAAGCACTGGCTGAGCGGTGCAACCACCTCAGTCAGGAGGTTGCAACGCCTGAGCTCGGTCTTCGAGCTCTACCAGGAGGTGCAACCGCCCCTTACAGGAGGTGGCACCACCCAAAGGCTCAGTCTTCGAGCTTTGCCAAGCAGTGCAACCGCTCCAGTCAGGCGGTGCAACCGCTTGATCCCGGAATTTCGAGAATTGACAGTTTTGAGCTCCAAATTTGAACTGGGTTGGGGCCTATAAATACCCCACCCATTTAGCACTGAAAGCACATAGAATATACACCGAAATCTTGATCTTGTTCTGTGATTTTTAGAGCTCAAAATTGTTGTAAAGGCCAAAAGTCCTAATCCCTCTTTTCTTCCAAGTTCTGAGCTGTAAAGAGAGGAGAGAAAATTCTGTAAGGGTTGTCTCCTAAGCTCGTCAAAAGGAGTGAAACTGTAAAAAGGTGGTTGGCCTTCGCCTATTGAAGGAAGGCCTCTAGTTGACGTCGGTGACCTCGTCGGTGGAGGAAGCCAAAAGTGGAGTAGGTCAAGATTGACCGAACCACTCTAAATCTCGGTTTGCATTTACTTTGAGCATTTTATCTTTACTGCAAACCTCCTCTAAAGCTTACTGCTTTCTGCGCATATATGATTGGGTTTCAAGCTTTGCACTTTCCGAATCAGTGTTTAGACGTAAATCTATTTTTTCGTACGATCAGCATATTTCAGTTTGCGTTTACGTTTTGATTTATGTCTTAACTGCAAACTGCCTTAATATTCTTGCTTAAGCTGCATCTCGCCTAATCAAGTGATTTACGATTCAGCATTTAGACGTAAATCAGTTTCTTCGTACGAACGTCATATTTCAGTTTGCGCTCATATTCTAGTTTTCATCATAACTGCAAACTGCCTTCATAGATTGACATTAACGTCATCTCGCTTGATCTTAAGTTAAAGTAATCTTAGAATCGGCTTTCACATCGAAATCATTTTTATCGTTCGAACGTTTTTATCGTCGAAAGATTTCCGCTGCACTAATTCACCCCCCCCCCCCCCCCCCCCCCCCCCCCCTCTTAGTGCTCTTGATCCTAACAAGGAAAGGAAATTTTGTAAGGTTTGTCTCTTAAGCCCGTCAAAATGAGTGAAACTGTAAAAGGGTGGTTGGCCTTCGCCTATTGAAGGAAGGCCTCTAGTTGACGTCGGTGACCTCGTCGGTGGAGGAAGCCAAAAGTGGAGTAGGTCAAGATTGACCGAACCACTCTAAATCTCGGTTTGCATTTACTTTGAGAATATTATCTTTACTGCAAACCTCCTCAAAAGCTTACTGCTTTCTGCACATATACGATTGGGTTTCAAGCTTTGTACTTTCTGAATCAGCGTTTAGACATAAATCAGTTTTATCATACGATCATCATATTTCAGTTTGCACTTACGTTTTGATTTCTATCATAACTGCAAACTACCTTTATATCCTTTCTTTAATTGCATCGCCCTTAATCAAATGATTTACAAATCAACATTTAGACGTAAATCAGTCTTTTCGTACGAATATCATATTTCAGTTTGCGCCTATTATCTGATTTGAACCATAACTGCAAACTGCATTTATATCTTTGCTGCATCTCGCTTAATCAAAAGTTAAAGTGATTTACGAATCGGCTTTCTTACTATAATCACTTTAATCGTACGAACACTTTTTTAATCGTCGAAAGTTTTCCGCTGCACTAATTCACCCCCCCCCCCTCTTAGTGCTCTTGATCCTAACAATTGGTATCAGAGCCCGGTATTTCTCATTTTGGATTTACACCTAAGAGAAATGACTCTTCATGGCTTTCAAGATGGCTTATCGGTTGTTCGTCCACCATTGTTTAACGATTGGACTACACTTATTGGAAAACTCGAATGAGAGTTTTCTTGATTTTTACGAATTTGGATTTATGGAATATCGTTAAAAACGGTATTAAACTTCCCTCTAAACCAATGAATAAATGGTCGGATTTGGAGAAGAAGTATTTTTCTTTAAACGCAAAGGCTATGAATGCCTTATTTTGCGCTTTGGACAAAAATGAGTTCAATCGGATTTTTACGTGTGAAACGGCTTTTGACATTTGGCGAACACTTGAAATCACGCACTAGGGAACTAGTAGAGTCAAAGACTCGAAAGTTAACATTTTATTGCATGATTTTAAGCTTTTTCGAATGCAACCGAGCGAGACTATAGGCGATATGTACACCCGTTTCACGGATGTCGTCAATAGTTTAAGAGCTCTTTGAAAATATTTTTCGGATTTTGAACTCGTAAACAAGATTTTGCGTTCTCTTTTTAAGAAGTGAGATTCAAAAGTAACTACAATACAAGAAGCTAAAAACCTAAACAACTTACCACTTGAAGAACTAATTGGTTCGTTGATGACATATGAAATGGTGCACAATGCACATAATGAACATGATGAACAAAATCACCTTCCAAAGAACAGGAAGGATTTGGAACTCCGGACAAATGAATACCACTTGAGCGATGACTCAAGTGATGAGGACAATGATGAATTTGAACTTCGAACACTAAATCTTAATAAGTATATTAAACAAAGATCTAAAATAAACAATAAACTTGAACAAAGGAAGAGGCCAAAGAAGAAGAACACAAAGTGGGATGAATCGAGCTCCTCCGAAGATGAGGAGAAAATCAAGAAAGGCGAGGTGGCAAACTACGCCTTAATCGCTTTCAATGATGAGGTAATCAAAATCCCCCTAATTTATTTTGAAATTACTTGATGCTTTCATGATGTATTTTCTTTTTTAGTTTAGAATTAATTTTCTTAAAAATTACATGTTTTAAAAAAAAATTATGATCATGCTAAGTAATTTCGAAAATGATAATATTGTATATTTTATGATAAACAAATAAAATGATCCTGATTGAAAATATGAAATCATGGTTAAGAAGTAATAATGTGTATTATGTTGATTTCCATTGTTATTTCTTGATTTTGATTAAAAAAATCATGTTTGATTTGAAGAAATGCATAATGATGAAATTAAATATTTTGATTAACAATTTTATGCATGAGATTTTAAGCTATATATGATGATAAGCATGTGTTATTTTCATGAGTGTATTTGAAAAACTATGGCAAAAATGTGCTCGAATGCATGATCTTGTTAAGATTATTTTTCGGACTTTCTTGATTCAATGTTCAAATCACTTAATTGCCATGATGATTTTACACTATTACGTGCCTTAATAACATGTTGGAAATTATGTGTTTTGGATACAAAAATTTTTATGATCTATATATGATGATAAGCATGTTTTATCTTCATGATTGAACTTGAAAATCTATAGCAAAACCTTGTCCAAATGCATGAAAGTGTTAAATTTTATTTTCAGATTTTCTTAATTATAATAATTCAATTTTGAGAATCTATTGATCTTGATGGTTTTATGATGAAATTCATTTTTCGATCCTAAACGTTGATGCTTGTTTAACATAAATGAAAAAGCATGCTAACATGAAATCAATCACTTAAAATGAAATACTTAAAAAAGGAAAAAATATATTATCAATGAAATCATGAATCTACTTATGTTACAAATTTTGTGAACCATAAAAATGATTTTTGGTGATTTAAATTTGAATGAGTTTTATCCAAAATCATGATCTTGGTTCCGTGATATTTACAAATTAAGATTTATTATGAATCAAGATTTTTTCATTAATCGTTCTCCTAAGATTTTCTTTTGATTAATTATGGAGTAGGTTTTTCAAAAAGAAATCATGTCTTTTGGTATTCACATGTTCTAATCTTTCATGATATGATTTTTATGCAATTCCTTGTATTCATGAAATGTTTATCTCATCACCTAATAATTCTTCTTGATATTCCTTATGTGATGATAAGAATACATGAAATATTCATTAATTTGTTTTGATGTATACAAATAAAAAGTTTCAATCATGTATGGTAGAATGTAATTTGACAAATTTGGTACCATCATGTTGCAAAATAAATGATGATTAGGAATCATGCATTAATGATGATTGTATATTTTATGATTTGGCATGATGCATGCAATGATGAAATATTCATGAATTTGAAATGATGCATGCAATACTTATGACAATGATGTATTGCATATGATATGTATCATGAATGCTTTAAATGATGAATGTTTGGTATCATGATCAACATAAATGCTTAAAAATTTTAATGTTTAAGTATCATGTATGATATACCCATTAATGATGATTGATTTATTTTTCGGTATCGTGCATGAAAAATAAGGTTTTTGAAATTGTGTATATTTTAATTTGAATATATAATGATGCATAAATAAAATTGATACTTACCTTTGTCATAATCTGAAAATTGAAAAAAGGGTCTTCCCTTCTTTTTGACAATGACAAAAGGGGAGCAAGAATTTCTAGCGTGGACATCATGAAAAGAGGCAAACTAGCTAGCTTACATAATTCAAGATGAAAGCAAAAATTACACTCCTCTAAAGAGAAGATGCAAATGTAACACTTGCCAAATTGTTTGCTTGCCTCATGTAAAACATTATCTCTTGCTAGTTTGGCATTTTGCTAGCTTGCACTTTCCAAAGAAAGCAAAAATGGCACTTCTCAAAAGAGAAGAAAGAGCTTGTTATCTTGAACATCACAAGCTTACCAAACAAAAATTGCAAATGTGCTATCTTGCCTATCTCAAGAAGCAAAACTTGCAACTTGCACATTGCAATAGGAAGCAAGAATCATAAGCTTCCACAAGAAAGCTATCTTGCATTTGCTTTCGAAATTTTTGCTAGCCTGTATGTAGTAAAACTTGCATATCGTAAAAATTGCTAGCTTGTAGTATAAAGAGAAGCAAATAGTTGATATCTCAAGAAAATTAAACATGCTAGACTTACACCTTGCAATGGAAGCAAAATTGCGAGCTCAAACATTGCAAAGGAAGCAAAAATTTGCTAGCTTGCAACTTGCATATTTCAAGAAGCAAGAGTTGCCTTCTTGAACATCTCTAAATTGCTAGCTTGCAAGTTCTAAAATGTTGTAACATTGCTTGCTTACATGTCCTAAAAGTGCTATCTTGTATGCGGTAAAACTTGCATATCTAAAACTTGATAGCTTGAATGTTCTAAGTATGATGTAACATTTGCTAAATTTTCTAGCTTCAAAACTGCATGATGATAAAACTTGATATTATGTTTTTCATGCAATAAGTTAAACTAATATTCCAAACACAAGAATAGTTGGACTTCTCCTTTTTGTTGATGACAAAAGGGGAGAAGTATGATGTTATGCATAAGTTTATGCATAAGTTCATGATGACGTGTTGCAAGTATTCATGATGAATATTGCAATGACTTGAATTCAGTTTGAATTCAAGGTTCTATCAATATGGCATATTAATAGGGGGAGTTTGTTTAAACTCCGGGAGTTAAGTTTAACTCCGTCATCAAGTGGTTGTCATCAGCAAAAAGGGGGAGATTGTTGAATCTCGTATTTTGATGATGAAACTACTTGATATATGTTTATGATTTAATCTGTATTTTGAGTGATACAGGATGCTTCGATCAGGATGAGACAATTAAAGCAGGAAAATCATGTGGTGCCGGAGGAACATGTCAGAAGATTGGACGTCGGGCCGGTGGATCGGTCAACATATCGACAGAAGGCTTCGGGCCGTGGACTCGAGCATCGAGCCAAGAAGAGCGGGTATTGTGCCAAGGATATCGGAGTTGCGGAGTCAACTGGCCGATTGGGCAATAGGCTACAGGAGAGGACGATACGCCAAAGAATCGGATGAAGCATCGAGGGACTAATGACATACCGGACAACTTGGTTAATTGTTTAGGATTAATTGTCTCGATCGAAGTTTTGTTTTAAGTGTGCAAGATTAACTATGATGGAAGAAAGACATGCAGCAGGAGTTACGCCGGAATCAAGACAATAATCACGTTGGGAGTTCGAGAGTTCGACGGAAGTTCGGACAATCGGAGGTTCTGCGGAAACAAATCCGAGAAGTCCATGAGCTTGCCAAAGAAGCTAGTTGGAACTCGCCAAGTGGATCGTCGCAAGTCCAGGAGTTTGCCGAAAGTCCGCAGGAGCATCACCGAGGGTTCATCGGATGATCGATGAAAGTTCGCCGGAAGCTCACCGGAAGAAGCGATTGACGCATCGGAGCAAGTTGCAGTAAATGTCTTAGGGAATATCGTAGTTAGCACAATGATTAAGTTGGAAATGGGAGGTGATCCTATTAACTTAATCTTGGGGCAATTGGGCCCCTGAAAAACCCAAATTGGGCCTAATGGATCAACCCATTGGGACCCTGATTTCTACCAGGCGGTTGAACCACCCAAGCCAGGCGGTGGCACCGCCTGGGCTCAGTCTCCGAGCGAGACTGGGCGGTGCAACCGGCCCAGCCAGGAGGTGGCACCGCCTGGGCTCCGTCTCCGAGCTCTGGCTGAGCGGTGCAACCGCCTCAATCAGGCAGTGGCACCGCCTGAGCTCGGTCTTCGAGCTCTGGCAGAAGGTGTAACCGCCCCTGACAGAGGTGGCACCGCCTAGAGGCTCAGTCTTCGAGCTCTGCCAAGCGGTGCAACCGCCTCAGTCAGGCGGTGCAACCACCAGATCCCGAAATTCCGGGAATTGACAGTTTTGAGCTCCAAATTCAAATTGGGTTGGGGCCTATAAATACCCCACCCTTTCAGCACTGGAAGGGCATCCAGAAACCACCGAAATTCTGATTTTACTTTGTGATTTTTAGAGCTCAAAAGTGTTGTATGAGTTGAAAGTTCTTCTTCCTCTTTTCTTCCAAGTTCTAATCTGTTAAGAGAGGAAAGGAAATTCTGTAAGGGTTGTCTCCTAAGCCCGTCAAAAGGAGTGAAACTGTAAAAGGGTGGTTGGCCTTCGCCTATTGAAGGAAGGCCTCTAGTTGACGTCGGTGACCTCGTCGGTGGAGGAAGCCAAAAGTGGAGTAGGTCAAGATTGACCGAACCACTCTAAATCTCGATTTGCATTTACTTTGAGCACATTATCTTTACTGCAAACCTCCTCAAAAGCTTACTGCTTTCTGCGTATATACAATTGGGTTTCAAGCTTTGCACTTTCTGAATCGGCATTTAGACGTAAATCAGTTTTATCGTACGATCATCATATTTCAATTTGCGCTTACGTTTTGATTTCTATCATAACTGCAAACTACCGTTATATCCTTGCTTTAACTGCGTCATGCTTAATCAAGTGATTTACGAATCATCATTTAGACGTAAATCAGTTTTTTCGTACGAATATCATATTTCAGTTTTCGCCTACTATCTGATTTAAACCATAACTTCAAACTACATTTATATCTTTGCTGCATCTCGCTTAATCAAAAGTTAAAGTGATTTACGAATCGGCTTTCTTACTGAAATCACTTTTATCGTACGAACACTTTTTTAATCATCGAAAGTTTTCCGTTGCACTAATTCACCCCCCCTCTTAGTGCTCTTGATCCTAACACTACGGTCTCTAGGGCATATCCTCAGAATGAGATGGGTAGGTCAGCGAAACTCATCATAGACCGTACCATATCTAATAGCGTACGATTTCTCCTTTCAGATACACCATTGAACTGAGGTGTATAAGGAGGTGTTTATTGGGATAATATCCCATGGTCCTTGAGGAACTAAGTAAACTCTTTCCAGTCTGGTTCTCCACTTCATTCTTATGCTCTCTGAATTTCTCAAATGCCTCGGACTTATACTTCATTAAGTACACATATCCATACCTTGAGAAATCATCAGTAAAGGTAATGAAGTAGGAGTAATCACCAATGGCATGAGTTGACATGGGTCCACATACATCACTACGTATGAGTTCTAGCAGCTCAGTGGCTCTCTCTCCAATTCCCCTAAATTGAGAGTTGGTCAGTTTTCTATGAAGGCAAGGCTCATAAGTTGCATATGACTCATAGTCGAATGGATCTAAATATCCATCATTTAGCATCTTTTGAATCCTTCCCTCATAGATGTGACCTAGCCTACAATGCCATAGGTATGTACTATTCACCTCATCTTGTTTCTTCTTAGACACACTTACATTCATGATATGTGGAGTAGTGTCTAGCATAAATAAACCATTATGCAATGTTCCTTTCATGATTATCTCATCATCTAATAATATCGAACAACCATTGTTCTCAAAAACTAATTTATATCCATTAACTGTCAAATATAAAATGGAGATAATGTTTTTGATAATATATAGAACAAAATAACATGCATCCAATGCAATAAAAGCTCTACCAAGCAGATGTAGGGCGACCTCGCCAACAACTAATATAGCAACTTTTGCTCCATTGCCCATCTTGAGGTTCATCTTGCCTCTCTCTAGTCTCCTAGGCCTTGCCAGACCTGCAACAAATTGCATATATGATAAGCACTACCGGTATCCAATATCCATGTGTTATCATAAGAGTCTCACAAATGGAGACTAATCATGAATATACCTGAAGCTTCTCCAAGCTTTTGTTTCGCCCTCTCTACAAGGTACTCTTTGCAGTTCCTCTTCCAGTGGCCATCTTTGCCATAGTGGAAGTACTGGCATTTATCCTTTGCTGGGTCTTTCTTAGCAACCTTTGCTTTACCTGGTCTGCCCTTGCATTTGCCCTTCTTAAGGGACTTTTCTGCTTTCCTTTTCTTTCTGGTCTCACTAGTGTAAAGAACTGGCTTCTCTTTCTTAATAGTACACTCTGCCTCTCTCAACATATTAAGGAGCTCTGGGAGAGTCACCTCAAGCTTGTTCATATTAAAATTTATTATGAACTATGAAAAGGAATCTGGTAGGGACTGAAGCACAATGTCCACACATAAGTTATCCTCTAGGACCATTCCTAGTCCTATGAGTTTCTTTATCCACTCAATTATCTTTAAGACATGGTTCTGAACTAGTGTCCTCTTAGTCATCCTAACGTAGAAGAGGCTCTTGGATATCTCATATCGCTGAGTCCTTCTCTATTCCTCAAACAATTTACGGACATATAGGAGAATGGATCTGACATCCACCTTTTCATGTTGTCTTTGTAACTTAGGAGTCATAGTGCCCAATATGTAGCACTGAGCAAGAGTGAAGTCATCAATATACTTCACATAACGAGTGATCTTATCCTCGTTTGCCCCTTCCTCGAGCGTAGGCATCACTGTATCAAGGACGTACACGATTTTCTCCGTCGTGAGAACAATTCTTAAGTTACGGAGCCAATCCGTAAAATTTGGACCAATGAAGCTGTTGACATCAAGTATGCCACGTAAGGGATTTAAAACCAACATTTTCTAAAAATAAAGATGTAGTAGAAATGAATAACATGCAGATTTTGTAAGAAATAAACAATCAAGATATGGGCTTCTATCTTAATATGCTCCCACTATTTTACTAGCGAGTCACGCGACACCCTCAGCACGTGAAACGAAAGTCTCCGACAGACTTCTAGTCGGGATCAAGATCTAATCAATGTCTTAGTGTAACCTCGAGGGACTCGACTAATCAAACTAAGCCCAAAAGGTTGGCAACTCTTGCCGATCACAACTCCTTGTGATTCTCATCTTGTTCGACCTCCGAATCACCATGGTCTCGAGGGATTCGACTAACCATGATGCTCGGTTAAGTCAACACCATCGTTACAAGATGAGTCTGATTCGATGATATACCCTCGAGGAACTCGACTAAGCATACCATATCCTCAGGTCACCGGTGACATCTCTATGTCGTAAGCAAGATAGCGAATCGCGATATAGGTGAGCCTCGAGGGACTCGACTAACTCAACCTATACCAGAAATCAGTTCCTACCTATAACGATGGAAGGTCACATTGGTCAATTTAATTGCCTCATGTTTACTGACTTAATATTATCGAGAGAGATGTTTTTTGGTTTGGTCTCCTAATATGACATGTCACACATATACATATTTAATATATATCTACAACGCATGCAAATATATATACATATATAGTATGTGTATAAGCAAACACACCATATGATCATGGACCACAACCTAATGTGATCAGGCCTGAGCCAGTAGGCCTAATCACTCACATCAAAATCTATGTGTGCAACGGTGCATCTCCATGCCCTATGATCGTCCATCTCGTCCTCGTCGGTTCTATCGATATTTCGATGCATCTTTATGCATCGCGATCGTCCATTTCGTGGGTCTCGCTATCGCATCCACGCTCCCACTATGCCTCCTCATGTGATTATTATTATTAGGGTAATAATCACAAGTACACACATCACGTAGTCCATGATCATCCGTCCACACATCAAACATCAAATGTATAAATCATTATCATGTAGGACTACTAGATAATAATAAAATAATAATAATCAACTAAACTTTTTAATTAATTAATATTTTCTAAAATCGGGGACATGTAGTGAATTTTTAAATTCCTAGGGGTATTTTCATAATTTGGACAAATGACAGAAACTAGAATTTCTCAAATTTTGAGGGGCAAAACTATCTTTTTGCCCAAAAACCCTAAGCCTCTCTCCCTCTTCCTTACTACTGCTGCCACCGCCACCCTGTCGACGGCGGCATGTGCAACGGGGCTGGGGCGCCGCCCTTATAGGTGGGCGCCCCCATGGGTAGCACTGCTCCCGCGGGCGATTCTGCCCGTGAGGCAACGCCTGTAGGCGGTGCTACCTTGTCGGGCGACCGCCCCTGTGGGGCTTTTGCCAGTGGGAGTAGCGGTCACAGTCGCCGCTGCCCTGCGGCGTGTCACCCCGCGGGTGCAACGGCCGTAAGCGCCGCTGCCCTACGATGCCTCAGCCCGCGGGTGCCGTGGTTGCAAGCGCCGCTGCCCCGCGGACCCTTTGCCCGCAGATCCAACACTCGTAGGCGCCACCCTTGCGCACCACCGCTGTAGGCAGCTTGCCTGCACGAAAATGGCTGCCATCTTTAAGCACAGCAAGGGCAGCAACAGTTGCTGCCCTTCCTCGTCTATTGCGTCAATAATTTAACGTCAAAATTCTTACTAAACACAACACACGCAGTTCAAAACCAATCATTCGCACGAACAACCTGGCTCTGATACCACTATTAGGAAATCTTGGGGGTGACATCACATACATAGCGGAAGAATAAGAAAAAAAATAAAATCCCTAATTTTCCAAAAAGATGTTCGTTGTCGTGTGAAAATTGGTGCGCAAAAATCCGTGAAACAAACTGCGTATAGAATAGACTGTGTTACATAGGGAGATTGTATATCCCTGTTTCCTTGCAGATCTCTAAGAGAGTGTGAAGGAGGTCAAGCATCCTCATCCTCCTCTCTAGCGGTGATCCATATAGTAGGGCAACGACAACGCTCCTCAAAACTTCAGGCTTACTCTAAGTGGAGAGGGGGAGGAGAATAGGAGAGGCAAGCAAAGGCTCTAGCCTATGAAACACTGAATCCCTCCTATTTATAGAGGTCCCCTGTCAAACCCTAATAGATCCTCCCCTAGTGGGTATTGGATCTGCATCTAATTTCCCAAGCCTTTTAGATTACTGGATCTCTATCCAATAATCTTTCATGGGCTCTTATTGAATCTCGTTCATGGGATCCAATAATTCATGGGTGTTGAATCTCGTATTTTGATGATGAAACTACTTGATATATGTTTATGATTTAATCTGCGTTTTGAGTGACGCAGGATGCTTTGATCAGGATGAGACAATTAAAGCAAGAACATCATGTTGTGCCGGAGGAACATGTCAGAAGATTGGACGTCGGGCCGGTGGATCGGTCGACGTATCGACAGAAGGCTTCGGGCCGTGGACTCGGGCATCGGGCCAAGAAGAGCGGGTATTGTGCCAAGGATATCGGAGTTGCGGAGTCAACTGGCCGATTGGGCAATAGGCTGCAGGAGAGGACGATGCGCCGAAGAATCGAACGAAGCGTCGAGAGACCAATGACATGCCGGACAACTTGGGTAAATTGCTTAGTATTAATTGTCTCGATCGAAGTTTTGTTTTAAGTGTGCAGGATTAACTACGATGAGATTAAGACAAGCAGCAGGAGTTGCGCCGGAGTCAAGATCATGATCACGTTGGGAGTTCGAGAGTTCGACGGAAGTTCGGACGGTCGTCGGAGGTTCAGAGAGAACAGATCCGAGAAGTCCAGAAGCTTGCCAAGCGAAGCTCGTCGGAACTCGCCAAGTGGATCGTCGCAAAGTCCAGGAGTATGCCGGATGTCCGCAGAAGGATCACCGAGGGTTATCGGTTGATCGACGGAAGTTGGCCGGAAACTCGCCGGAAGAAGCGATTGACGCATCGGAGCAAGCTGCAGAAGTTGTCTTAGAGATAATCGTAGTTAGCACGATGATTAAGCAGGAAAATGGGAGGTGATCCCATTAGCTTAATCTTGGGGCAATTGGGCCCCTGAAAAGATTCAAAGTGGGTCGAATGGAGTGAACCATTCGGACCCTGATTGCACCAGGAGGTGCAACCGCCCCAGCCAGGAGGTGCAACCGCCTGGGCTGTGGGGTTGAGAGGTGCAACCGCCCCAGCCAGGAGGTGCAACCGCCTGGGCTGTGGGGCTGGGAGGTGCAACCGCCCCAGCCAGGAGGTGCAACCGCCAGGGTTGCAAGGCTGGGAGGTGCAACCGCTCCAGCCAAGAGGTTGCACCGCCAGAGCTCAAGTTCCGAGCTCTGCCAGGCGATGCAACCACCAAGCTCAGTCTTCGAGCTTTGGCAGAGTGGTGCATCAGCCTGAGCTCAGTCTCGAGCTTTGCCAGGTGATGCATTCACCAAGCTCAGTCTTCGAGCTCTGGCAGAATGGTGCATCAGCTTGAGCTCAGTTTGGAGCTCTGCCAAGTGATGCAACCACCAAGCTCAGATTTCGAGCTCTGCCAGGTGATGCAACCACCAAGCTCAGTCTTCGAGCTCTGCCAGGTGATGCAACCATTGAGCTCAGTCTTCGAGCTCTGGCAGAGAAGAAGCAATCGACAGAGCTCAGTCTTCGAGCTCTGCCAGGCGGTGCCACCTCTCCAGTCGAGAGGTGCAACCGCCTGATCCCAGAATTCTGGGATTTGATCGATTTGATCGTTTTGAGCTCGAATTTTGAATTGGGTTGGGGCCTATAAATACCCCACCCATTCAGCACTGAAAAGACACAGACCTATACCGAAATTGTGATCTTTTCTGTGATTCTAAAGAGCTCAAAAGTGTTGTAAAGCCCTTGAGTCTCCTCCTTCTGTTCTTCAAGTTTTCAACTGTAAAGTGAGGAGAGAAAGGTCTGTAAAGGTTGTCTCCTAAGCCTGTCAAAAGGAGAGAAACTGTAAGAGGGAAGTTTGGCCTTCGCCCATTGAAGGAAGGCACCTAGTTGACGTCGGCAACCTCATCGGTGGAGGAAGCCAAAAGTGGAGTAGGTCAAGGCTGACCGAACCACTCTAAATCTCTGGTTTGCGTTTATTTTCGAGCACTTTATCATTACTGCAAACCTCCCTCATCACTACTGCTCTCTGCGCTTTCACGAACAAGTTCTAAGTGCTGTTCTTCCAAATCTGCATTCAGACGTAAACTCGTATTTTCATACATTACAGTTTACGTTTACGTTTGATTCTGCAAATCTGTTTTCCGTGCTTTTACGAACGAGCTTCCTTGCAGTTTACGCTTACATTTTAATCCTATTAATAACTGCAATCTGTCCTCTACGATCTTACAAACGAGTTTCAACATTTAGACGTAAAACTGCATTCAGACGTAAATCGGCTTTCTTCGCTCAATCATCAGATTTCAGTTCACGTTTACGTCTTGGTTTCATCTGCATACTGCCTTCTGCGAGTATACAAACAAGTTTCAAAGTTTAGACGTAAATCTGCGTCTAACTGCGTTTAGACGTAAATCTACGTTTAGACGTAAATCTGCGCTTAGACGTAAAACTACGTTTAGACGTAAAACTGCGTTTAGACGTAAAATCTGCGTTTAGACGTAAATCTGCATTTAGACGCAAAACTGCGCTTAGACGCAATCTGCGCTTAGACGCAAAACTGCGCTTAGACGCAATCTGCGCTTAGACGCAAACTGCACTTAGATACAAACTGAGAATTTGCTTTTACATCATAATAGTTTTTGAACGAACGCAGCTTTTGGTTTTTAATCGCTGTAAGATTTCCGCTGCACTAATTCACCCCCCCCCTCTTAGTGCTCTCGATCCTAACAATGGGCTTATTGGATATCCAATAAGATAGGAGCTACGGCAAATATCTCATATCCGAACCTCTACTCATCGCAATGCCTACCATATGTGTGTGACTCTCTAAGCCCAATATTGAGCTGGCCATAAGTCATACCTGTTAGAACTCCTTCTAACTTAGTGAATTATTATCTCTATAATAATTCACTCGACTCATCGACTATGGACGTACTAGACTACTACGTCGTATTCCCTAGACGATAAAAGGGAATCCAATCCATTGGACCTATCTATCCTCAGTTACCATGTACCTATAATCCCTCATCCATCTAATATCCTAGAGACTGTATATCGGGTATGGTGCTATCAGACCCATATGGTTTCTTCTTGAGTCTCACTCTAATTGGATTCTCCCGGAGAACTCTTTCTCTCTCAATCCGAATGACCTTGGCTAGGGATTTGTTTGAGCAAGAACACATAGGATATTTCTCTCATGATGCCGAGAGTGGATGATCCTCTATCGACACTCAATAGCCCTCGTAAGGTCGACTGCCACTCCCAATGACCAGCTATACTAGATCTGGGACATCTAAACATACAAGTCCGGTATCAAAGAGTGGAGTACTCATACAGGACATCTTTGGTGTTTCAAGTCTAAGAACCAGATACACCACTAGGACCACGGAATCGTTGTCTGACAATAAGGCATCATCAACCATCTAACATTTCGCAAGCGGATCAATCAGTGAACTCATTCTCCAATGAGCACCTGTACTATATCCCTACTATTCCTACACGAGCAGCTATGAGACCAGCTACATCCATCATATGGATGGGTATACAGCACACCAGTATGTCCGGTTATTACGATGTCCCTCTAAAGTAACCTATGACCAGGATTATTTAGGATTTGTGTTTAAAGATGAATCGATCTCATTATCGTGATCTCATCACGATCTGATTCCTATTGCACAGATCCAAGGACATCATAATATATAAATGCATATATGCAATAGTTAATATTACGTAATAAATACCAAAATATAATAAACAAAAAGATTTTGTGTCAAGTCACACGTGCCATCACTCACGTGATTGGCTTGTTGGGCACCTATGACTAGCATAAGGGAGGGTCCATTAGGGTTAAATTGATAGGGAACCTCTATAAATAGGAGGGATTCAATGGTTCATAGGCTAAAGGCTTTGTTTGCCTCTCTTATTCTCCTCCCCCTTTTGAGGAGGCATCGTTGTAGCCTTGCTGTGTGGATCACTGCTAGAGAGAAGGCCTCTTCTATTCTCCTCCTCTCCTATTCTCCTCCCCCTCTCCATCTCAAAGTAGGCCTAGAGTTTTGAGGAGCTCATTGTAGCCCTACTGTGCGGATCAGACCTGGAGTTTTGAGGAGGCATCATCGTAGCCTTGCTGTGTGAATCACTGCTAGAGAGAAGGCCTCTCCTATTCTCCTCCCCCTCTCCACCTCAAAGTAGGCCTAGAGTTTTGAGGAGCTCATTGTAGCCCTACTGTGTGGATCAGACCTGGAGTTTTAAGGAGCGTCGTCATAACCCTATTGTGTGGATCAAAGGATGACGCTTGACATCCTTCACCATCTCCTAGAGATCTGTAAGGATTCAAGGATATACGATCTCCTTAGGTAACATAATATACTCTATACGTAATTTTAAGTTTCGCAGATTTTTACGCACCAATTTTCATACAACAACGAAATCTTTGGGAAATTGAGGATTTTGTTTTCTGTTCTTCCGCTGCGTATGTAGTATCACCCCTAAGATTTTTAACAGTGATATCAGAGTCAAATTTTTCGTACGATAGATTAACTTTAAACTGCATATGTTCTGTTTTGGAGAGGATTTTAGAATTTTGACGGAAAGACAGAAAGGGCAGCAACTTTTGCTGTCCTTGCTGCCATCTTCATGCAAGCAGGCCGCCTGCGCACAATTGTTGTGCGCAGTTGCAGCTGCAGGCGGTGGCACCCGCGGGCGCTGCCTGCGAGCACAGCGCCCGCAGCGACGCTCGCCCGCGGGCGAGCGGCCCGCAGAGGCAGCCGCCGCCCGCAGCGCCGACCACAGGGGCAACCTGCCCGCAAGGGCGGCTCCTGCGGGCGGCTCAGCGCCCGCAAGAAGGGTGGCGCCCCCGTAGGGGTGCCCGCCCGCGAGGGCGCCGCCCACAAGTGCGGCTCCAGCGGGCACTGCACCCGCGGGCACAGCGCTCGCGGGGTGCAGCCCCGCCCGCGGGGGTGTCCACCTGCAGGGGCGGCGCCGCCCACGGGCGAGTCGCCCGCAGGCAGGGGCAGCGCCCCCGCCGCACTGGCAGCCGCCGGCAGGGTGGTGGCGGCGGCGGCAACAGTAGGGGAGAGGCAGAAGGGCATTAGGGTGTTCGGGCAAAAGATAGTTTTGCCCCTCGGACTTTCAGAAATTTTATATTCTATCATTTTTGTCCAAATTACGAAAATACCCTGAAAATTCAAAAAATTTCCTACTTATCCCTGATTTCAAAAAATATTAATTGATTAAAATATTTGATTAATTATTATTTTTATTATTATCTGGTTGTCTTACATGATGAAGATTTATTTATGTGATATATGATGTGTGGACAGATGATAATAGACCGTGTGATATGTGTACTTATGATTATTATTATTATGGCTCACAAGCCTCCATTTTTATTTCTCGTTTATTGTCGGGCCTGTGTGCTTATGATTAAGTTTAATCATACAAGGAGGTGTAGTGGGAGCGTAAAACGATAACGAGACCCACGGGACGGACGATCACGATACATGGAGATACGTCGAGATGTCGATAGAACCGACGAGGACGAGATGGATGATCACAGGGCATGGAGATGCACTGCTGCACACATAGATCTTGATTTAAGTGATTAGGCCTATTGGCTCGGGCTTGATCACATTAGGCTGTGATCAATGATCATCTAGTGTGATTGCTTATACACATACTAGATATGTATATATATATTTGCATGCAATGTAGATATATATTAAATATATATATGTGTGACATGTCATATTAGGAGACCAAATCATAGAAACCACTCTCTCGATAATATTAAGTCGGTAAACATGAGGCAATTAGATTGACCCACGTGGCATTCCATTGTTATAGGTAGGGACCGGTTCTTAGTATAGGTTGAGTTGCTCGAGTCTCTTGAGGCTCACCTACATTGCGATTCGTTATCTTGCCTACGACATAGAGAAGTCATCGGTGACCTGAGGACATGGTATGCTTGGTCGAGTCCCTCGAGGGTATATCATTGAATTAGACTCATCTTGTAACGATGGTGTTGACTTAACCGAACATCATGGTTAGTCGAGTCCCTCGAGACCATGGTGATTCGGAGGCCAAATAGGACGGGAATCACAAGAAGTTGTGATCGGCAATAGTTGTCTACCTTTCGGGCTTAGTGTGATTGGTCTAGTTCCTCGAGGTTACACTAAGACGCTGATTGGATCCTGATCCCCACTAGAAGTCTATCGGAGACTTCCGTTTCATGTGCTGAGAGTGTCGCGTGACTCGCTAGTAAAATAGTGGGAGCATATTAAGATAGAAGTCCATATCTTGATTGTTTATTTCTATAAAATCTGCATGTTATTTATTTCTACTACATCTTTATTTTCAGAAAATATCGCTTTCAAATCTCTTACGTGGCATACTTGATATCAACCGTCTCACTAGTCCAAATTACATAGATTGGCTCCGCAACTTGAGAATTATTCTCACGGTGGAGAAAATCTCGTCCTTGATACAGTGATGTCTATGCCCGAGGAAGGGGCAAGCGAGGATGAGATCGCTCGCTACGTGTAGTACATTGATATCTCCACTCTTACTCAGTATTACATGTTGGGCTCTATGACTCTTGAGTTATAGAGACAAGATGAAAAGATAGATGCCAAATCCATTCTTCTACATATTCATAAACTATTTAAGGAACAAGGAAGGACTGAACGATATAAGATATCTAAGAGACTCTTTCACACTAGGATGACTAAGGGGACACTGGTTCAAAATAATGTCCTAAAAATGATTGAGTGGATAGAGAAACTCACAGGTCTATGAATGGTCCAAGAGGATAATTTATGTGTGGACAATGTGCTTTAGTCCCTACCAGATTCCTTTTCGCAGTTCATAATGAATTTTAATATAAACAAGCTTGAGGTGACTGTTAGGACTCTAGCTAGGAGAGTCCTAATTGAGAGGAACATTCATGTAAAACCTACCTATGCCGACCCCTATTAAAGAGGTGAATAGACCGACTAGGATTAGGAGGTTATTTAAGAATTAGGAGTTGTAAAGGAATAGGAGTCTTGAGTAGAAGTCCTATTAGGAGTTAGTTAGAAGTATGAGTCTTGAGTAGGAGTCCTATTAGGAGTTAGGGTTTAGAAACCCTATAAATAACCATGTATTCCTCCTCTTTTGATAAGCAATAGATGAATCTTTTCTGTAGCCTTTGAGCAGTAATTTGGAGGGAGGAACCCCTATAGAGTTCCAAGGAGGTCAATCCCCTAAAGAGGTCAACCCCATGTTTAGAATCTACAAGGGTTCTAACATCTGGTATCAGAGCAGCGTTCTTGACGTCTCGCTGCCCTTCAATATGTTGGGAAATCATGGGGGTGACATCACATGCGCAGCGGAAGAACAAGAAAACAAAATCCCCGATTCCCAAAAAGATGTTCGTCGTCGTGCGAAGATTGATGCGCAAAAATCCACGAAACATGAAACTGCGTATAGAGTAGATTGTGTTACCTAGGGAGATCGTATATCCCTGTTTCCTTGCAGATCCTTAGGAGAGGGTAAAGGAGGTCAAACGTCCTCCTCTCTAGCGGTGATCCACACAGCAGGGTTGTGACGACGCTCCTCAAAACTCCAGGCCTGATCTGAGGTGGAGAGGAAGAGGAGAATAAGAAAGGCAAGCAAAGGCTCTGGCCTATGAGGCTCTAAATCCCTCCTATTTATAGAGGTCCCCTATCAAACCCAAATGGGTCCTCCCCTAATGGGTATTGGATCTGCATCCAATAGGACAAGGGCTCCGTCGGATATCTCATATCTAAACCTCTACTCATCGCAATGCCTACCATATGTGTGTGACCCTCTAGGCCCAATATCGAGCTGGCCGTGAGTCATACCTGTCAGAACTCCTTCTAACTCAGTGAATTATTATCTCTGTAATAATTCACTCGACTCATCGACTACGGACGTACTAGGCCACTACGCCGTAGTCCCCAGACGATACAGGGGAATCCAATCCATTGGACCTGTCTGTCCTCAGTTACCGTGTACCTATAGTCCCTCATCCATCTAATATCCCAGAGACCGTATATCGAGCATGGTGTTGTCAGACCCATACGGTTTCTAATCAAGTCTCGCTCTAATCGGATTCTCCCGGAGAACTCTTTCTCTATCAATCCGAATGACCCTGGCCAAGGATTTGTCTGAGCAAGAACATATGGGATATTCCTCTCATGACACCGAGAGTGGATGATCCTCTATCGACACTCAATAGCCCTCGTAAGCTCGATTACCACTCCCAATGACCAACTGTACTAGATATGGGACAGCCAAACCTATAAGTCTGGTATCAAAGAGTGGAGCACTCATACAGGACATCCTTGGTGTCTCAAGTCTAAGGACCAGATACACCACTAGGACTACGGAATTGCTGTCTGACAATAAGGCATCATCAACCATCCAGCATTCCGTAAGCGGATCAATCAGTGAACTCATTCTCTAATGAGCACCTGTACTGTATCCCAAGTGTCCCCACACGAGCAGCTATGAGACCAGCTGCATGTTAGGATCGAGAGCACTAAGAGGGGGGGGGTGAATTAGTGCAGCGGAAATCTTTCAGCGATTAAAAACGAAAGCTGCGTTCGTTCGATAAAAAACTATTTTGAAGCAAAAGCCAATTCTAAGATTACTTATGATTAAGTGCAGTTTATGTCTAAACACAGTTTGCGTCTAAGCGCAATTCACGCAGTTTGCAGTATGCGTCTAAATGCAGATTGCGTCTAAGCGCAGTTTGCATCTAAGCGCAGTTTGCGTCTAAGCTCAGATTGCGTTTAAGCGTAGTTTGCGTTTAAGCGCAGTTTACGTCTAAACTCAGATTGCGTCTAAGCGCAGTTTGCGTCTAAGCGCAGATTGCGTTTAAGCGCAGTTTGCGTCTAAGCGTAGTTTACGTCTAAAATCAGATTGCGTCTAAGCGTAGTGCAGTTTGCGTCTAAACGCAGTTTTACGTCTAAACACAGTTTTACATCTAAACGTAGTTTTAAGTCTAAACGCAGTTTACGTCTAAACGCAGTTTTACATCTAAACGTAATTTTACGTCTAAATGCAGTTTTACGTCTAAACGCAGTTTGCGTCTAAACGCAGTTTTACGTCTAAACGTAGTTTTACGTTTGAAAGTAGTTTACGTCTAAAACACAGTTTTACGTCTAAACACAGTTTGCGCAGTTTACGTCTAAACGCAGTTTTAAAGGGATCTGAACTTAGAAACTTTGTTCATAAAAGCGTAGAAGACAGTTTTGCAGAATCAAAACGTAAACGTAAACTGTAATGTATGAAAACATCGATTTACGTTTGAATGCAGATTCGGAAAGATCAGCACTTAGAAACTTGTTCGTAAAGGCGCAGAGAGCAGTAGCTATGTAGGAGGTTTGTAGTAATGATAAAGTGCTCAAAATAAACGCAAGCCAGAGATTTAGAGTGGTTCGGTCAGTCTTGACCTACTCCACTTTTGGCTTCCTCCACCGACGAGGTCACCGACGTCAACTAGAAGCCTTCCTTCAATAGGCGAAGGCCAACTACCCTCTTACAGATTCACTCCTTTTGACGGGCTTAGGAGACAACCCTTACAGAAGTTTTCTCTCCTCTCTTTACAACTCAAACTTGAAGAATAGAAAGAGGAGAACTAGCAGTTTTGAGCTCTAAGAAACACAGAAAGATAGCAAGATTTCGAGTGTGTGTTCTCTGCTTTCAGTGCTGAATGGGTGGGGTATTTATAGGCCCCAACCCAATTCAAATTTGGAGCTCAAAACGATCAAATCCCGGAATTCCGGGATCAGGCGGTTGCACCTCCTGACTGGAGAGGTTGCACCGCCTGGCAGAGCTCGAAACTTGAGCTCTGGCGGTGCTACCTCTTGACAGAAGAGGTTGCACCGCCCAGTCTTGCTCGGAGACTGAGCCTGGGCGGTTGCACCTCCTGGCTGGGGCGGTTGCACCTCCCAACTTCGTTGGGAGAACCTCTCCTGGGCGGTGCCACCTCTGACCCTGGCGGTGCCACCTCTTTCACTATTTCAGCTCACTTGGTTTGGCTCCAAACATGGCCCAAACCAATCCGAACTTGGGCCTAATTGGCCCCTACTTGGGTTATAGGATTAACACCTAATTCTAACCCTAATTAATGTGCTAACTATGATTTTAAAGACATTTTCTAAGCTATTACAAAGTCCGCAAGTCAAGACTTCTTCTGGCGAGCTTCCGGCAAACTTCCGGCGGTCTTCCGATGAACTCTCGGAAACCATTCTGCGGACTCCCGGCAAGCTCCTAGACTTCACGATTTGATCTTAGCGAGTTCCAACGAGCTTCTTCGGCAAGCTCCGATCTTTCTCGGCGAGCTCCGCGAACTTCCAACGAACCTTCCGGCGAGCTTCCGAAAATCCTTAGGCAAGCTCCCAACTCATTCTCGGCTAGTTCCGATAGCATTCCCGATGAACCTTCGGACTTCCGTCGAACTCTCGAACTTGCAACAAATCCTTCGCGCTTGACTCCGACACTTTGTTTCACTTTATGTCTTCATCGTTATCATAGTTAATCCTGCATAATTAAAGCAAAACTTCGATCGAGACAATTAATCCTAAGCAATTTACTAAGTTGTCCGGCATGTCATTGGTCCCTCGACGCTTCGTCCGATTCTTCGGCGCATCGTCCTTTCCTGCAGCCTATTGCCCAATCGGCCTGTTGACTCCGCAACTCCGATATCCTTGGCACAATACCCGCTCTTCTTGGCCCGATGCTCGAGTCCACGGCCCGAAGCCTTCTATCGATATGTCGACCGATCTACCGGCCCGACGTCCAATCTTCTGACATGTTTCTCCGGCACAACATGATTTTCCTGCTCTAATTGTCTCATCCTGATCAAAGCATCCTGCGTCACTCAAAACGCAGATTAAATCATAAACATATATCAAGTAGTTTCATCATCAAAATACGAGATTCAACACTGCATCCATCATATGGACGGGTATACAGTACACCAGTCTATCCGGTTATCACGATGTCCCTCTCGAGTAACCTATGACCGGGATTATTTAGGATACGTGTTTAAAGGTGAATCGATCTCATTATCGTGATCTCTTCACGATCCGATTCCCATTGCATAAATCCAAGAACATCACAATATATATATGCACATATGTAATAGTTATAAAGTGATATACGCCAAAATATAATAAGCAAAAAGATTCTATATCAAGTCACACATGCCATCACTCACGTGATTGGCTTGTTGGGCACCTATGACTAGCAATCTCCCACTTGACCTAAAGCCAATCACCTATGTGTTTGATCCCCATCAGACCCCTGTGACGCTCAAAGACAAAATGAGACAACGGCTTTATTAGTGGATCTGCAATGTTATCTTCGGATGGAACTCTTTCCACTACTACATCTCCTCGGGTTACGATCTCTCTAAAAAGTTGGAACCTCCTCAGAACACTTCTGATGAGACCCGGGTTCCCTTATTTGAGTAATCGCCCCGTAGTTGTCGCAATATAAAGAAGTCGACTTCTCACTATCCAGAATGACTCCCAAATCTGTGATGAACTTCTTCACCCAGACTCTCTCCTTTGCTACATCTAATGCAGCAATGTACTCCGCCTCTGTGGTCGCGTCAGCAGTGGTATCTTGCTTGGAACTCTTCCAGCACACTGCTTCTCCATTCAAGGTGTACACATACCCTGAATTCGACTTGCTATCATCGACATCAGACTGAAAACTTGATGGAGAAGTGTCTAGATAACCAAGCATTTACCGTGGATAGCATTCCTACGTCATTCCCAATGATGAGGATGTCATCCACATATAACACCAAAAAGGTGATAGCGCTCCCACTTACCTTCCTGTACACACAAGGCTCATCTTCGTTCTTAACGAAGTCATAAGATCTGATTGCCTCATCAAATCTTATGTTCCAACTTCGGGAAGCTTGCTTTAGTCCATAAATGGATCTAACAACCTACACACCTTATCTGGGTAGTTCTTGGACACGAATCCCTCAGGTTGCATCATATACACCTCCTCCTCGAGGTTCCCGTTGAGGAAATTGGTTTTCACATCCATCTGCCAGATCTCATAATCATAGTGTGCTGCAATAGCCAATAGAATTCTGATGGATTTTAGCATTGCTACAGGTGAGAAGGTTTCGTCGTAGTTAACACCTTGCCTTTGACGATACCCCTTAGCCACTAGCCTTGCTTTATAGGTCTCTACCTTTCCATCTACTCCGATCTTTTTCTTAAAGATCCACTTGCAACCGATGGGTACAATACCTTCGGGCGCATCAACTAGGTTCCAAACCTTATTGGAGTACATAGAATCCATCTCAGAATTCATGGCTTCTTGCCACTTCCCGGAGTTTATACTCATAATAGCCTCCTCGTAGGTCTGAGGATCAATATCCTCAACATTATCTCCTCTAATATGTCCCACATATCTCTCAGGAGGATGTGATATCAGACCTGCGTAAAGTTGAAACATGTGTATTAGGTACCTGAATAGACTTGGGCTGTAGAGTGGTGCTTGAGCTTGGTTCTCCAACCTCGCTCAACTCTATCATTCTCCCACTGTCTCTGCCAAGAATGTGTTCCTTCTCAAGGAACACTGCTCTCTTAGCTACAAAGACCTTTTGGTCCTCGAGATGATAGAAATAATACCCACAAGTTTCCTTGGGGTGTCCCATAAATTTGCATCGCTCTGTCCTTGATTCTAACTTATCGGGGTTGTGTCTTTTAATATGGGCAGGGCAACCCCAAATCTTAACAACCTTAAAATTAGGCTTCTTCCCTTTCCATATCTCATATGGTATAGACACTACCGACTTAGTTGGAACTCTGTTCAGAAGGTAAGCTACGGTTTCTAGGGCATATCCCCAGAATGAGATGGGTAGGTCAGCGAAACTCATTATGGACCGTACCATATCTAATAACGTACGATTTCTCCTTTCAGAGACACTATTGAGCTGAGGTGTGTAAGGAGGTGTCCATTGGGATAATATCCCATGGTCCTTGAGGAATTGAGTAAACTCTGTACTTAAGTATTCACCTCCTCGATCTGATCGAAGAGTTTTGATACTCTTTCCAGTCTGGTTCTCCACCTCATTCTTATACTCTCTGAATTTCTCAAAGGCCTCAAACTTGTACTTCATTAAGTACACATATCCATACCTTGAGAAATCATCAATAAATGTAATGAAGTAGGAGTAACCTCCAATGGCATGAGTTGACATGGGTCCACATACATCACTATGTATGAGTTCCAACAACTCTGTGGCTCTCTCTCCAGTTCCACTAAATGGAGAGTTGGTCAATTTTCCACGAATGCAAGGTTCACAAGTTGCATATGACACGTAGTCGAATGGATCTAGATATCCATCATTTAGTAACTTTTGAATCCTTCTTTCATGGATGTGACCTAGCCTACAATGCCACAGGTATGCACTATTCACCTCATCTCGTTTCCTCTTAGACACATTTACATTCATGATATGTGGAGTAGTGTCTAACATAAATAAACCATTATGCAATGTTCCTTTCGTGATGATCTTATCATCTAATAATATCGAACAACCATTGTTCTCAAAAACAAATTTATATCCACTAACTGTTAAACATGAAATGGAGATAATGTTTTTGATAATAGAAGGAACAAAATAACATGCATCTAATGCAATAAAAGCTCCACTAGGCAGATGTAGGGAGACCTCGCCAACAGCTAATACAGTAACTTTTGCTCCATTACCCATCTTGAGGTCCATCTCGCCTCTCTCTAGTCTCCTAGGCCTTGCCAGAACCTGCAACGAATTACATATATGATAAGCACTACCGGTATCCAATACCCATGTGTTATCATAAGAGTTTGACAAATAGAGACTGATCATGAATGTACCTGAAGCTTCATAAAGCTTTTGTTTCGCCTTTTCTGCAAGGTACTCTTTGCAGTTCCTCTTCCAGTGCCCATCTTTACCACAATGGAAGCATTGGCCTTTGTCCTTTATTGGGTCTTTCTTAGCAACCTTTGCTTTACCTGGTCTGCCCTTGCCCTTTCCCTTCTTAAGGGACCTTTCTGCTTTCCTTTTCTTTTTGGTCTCACCAGTGTAGAGAACTGGCTTCTCATTCTTAATAGTACTCTCTGCCTCCCTCAACATATTGAGGAGCTCTAGGAGAGTCATCTCAAGCTTGATCATATTAAAATTCATTATGAACTATGAAAAGGAATCTGGTAGGGACTGAAGCACAATGTCCATACACAAGTTATCCTTTAGGACCATTCCTAGACCTGTGAGTTTCTCTATCCACTCAATCATCTTTAGGACATGGTTCTGAACCGGTGTCCTCTCAGTCATCCTAGCGCGGAAGAGGCTCTTAGATATCTCATATCGCTGAGTCCTTCCCCGTTCCTCAAATAATTTGCGGACAAGTAGGAGAATGGATCTGACATCCATCTTTTAATGTTGTCTCTGTAACTCAGGAGTCATAGAGCCCAACATATAGCACTGAGCAAGAGTGGAGTCATCAATTTACTTCACGTAGCATGCGATCTCATCCTTGCTTGCCCCTTCTTCGGGCGTGGGCATCACTGTATCAAGGACGTACACGATTTTCTCCGCTGTGAGAACAATTCTCAAGTTACGGAGCCAATCCGTATAATTTGGACCAGTGAGGCGGTTGACATCAAGTATGCCACGTAAGGGATTTAAAAGCGACATTTTCTGAAAATAAAGATGCAGTAGAAATGAATAACATGCAGATTTTGCAAGAAATAAACTATCAAGATATGGACTTCTATCTTAATATGCTCCCACTATTTTACTAACGAGTCACGCGACACCCTCAGCACGTGAAACGAAAGTCTCCGGCAGACTTCTAGTGGGGATCAGGATCCAATCAGCGTCTTAGTGTAACCTCGAGGGACTCGACCAATCACACTAAGTCTAAAAGGTAGGCAACTCTTGCCGATCACAACTCTTTGTGATTCCTGTCCTGTTCGGCCTCCGAATCACCATGGCCTCGAGGGACTCGACCAACCACGATGCTCGGTTAAGTCAACACCTTCGTTACAAGATGAGTCTGATTTGATGATATACCCTCGAGGGACTCGACCAAGTATGCAAGATAACGAATCGCGATATAGGTGAGTCTCGAGGGACTCGACCAACTCAACCTACACTAGGAATCGGTTCCTACTTATAATGATGGAAGGCCACGTGGGTCAATCTTATTGCCTCACGTTTACCGACTTAATATTATTGAGAGATGTTTCTATGATTTGGTCTCCTAATATGACATGTCATACATATACATATTTAATATATATCTACATCGCATGCAAATATATATACTTATGTAGTATGTGTATAATCAATTACACCAGATGATCATGGACCATAACCTAATGTTATTAGGCCCGAGCCAGTAGGCCTAATCACTCACATCAAGATTTATGTGTGCAACGGTGCATCTCCATGCCCTGTGATCGTCCATCTCATCCTCGTCGGTTCCGTCGACATCTTGATGCATCTCTATGCATCACGATCGTCCGTCTCGTGGGTCCCGCTATCGCATCCACGCTCCCGCTACGCCTCCTCATGTGATTACAACTTAATCATAGGCACGCAGGCCCGACAATAAACGAGAAATATAATAGAGGCTCGCAGACCTCAATAATAATAATCACAAGTACACACATCACACGGTCTATGATCATCCGTTCACACATCATACATTACATGTATAATAATCGTCATCATGTAGGACTACTAGATAATAATAAAAATAATAATCAACTAAACCTTTTAATTAATTAATATTTTTTGAAATCAGGGACATGTAGGGAATTTTTGAATTTATAGGGGTATTTTTCGTAATTTGGATAAAAGACAGAAACTAGAATTTCTCATATTCCGAGGGGAAAAACTGTCTTTTGCCCAAAAACCCTAATGCCCTTTCCCCCTTTCGCTGCTGCCGCCGCCGCCACCGTACCGGCGGCGGCCTGTGCGGCAGGGCGAGGGCACAGCCCTCGCCTGCAAGCGGCACGCCCGCTGGCGGCGATGCCACTGCGGGTGGGCGCCGCTGTCTCCGCAGGCGGTGCTGTCCCGCCGAGCGGCCGCCCCTGTGGGGGGGGGGGTTTCGCCCGCGGGACTAGTGGCGGCAGGCGCCGCTGCCCTGCGGCGCCTTTGCTCGTGGGCTGCCAACCCCGCCGACAGCAAGCCTGCTGCAAGCAGGCCGCCGGCCGGCTGCTGCAGACGCAGCCCCTATGTTGCCCGCCTTCGGCTGCGCTTCTCGCACGCAGATTGAGGGCAACAACTGCTGCTGCCCTTTCTCGCTTATGCGTCAACGATTTTGACGTCAAAATTCTTCCTAAACACAACACACGCAGTTTAAAACCAATCATTCGCACGAACAACCTGGCTCTGATACCACTGTTGGGAAATCATGGGGGCGACATCACATGCACAGCGGAAGAACAAGAAAACAAAATCCCCGATTCCCAAAAAGATGTTCGTTGTCGTGAGAAGATTGGTGCGCAAAAATCCGCGAAACATGAAACTGCGTATAGAGTATATTGTGTTACCTAGGGAGATCGTATATCCCTGTTTCCTTGCAGATCCTTAGGAGAGGGTAAAGGAGGTCAAACGTCCTCCTCTCTAGCGGTGATCCACACAACAGGGTTGCGACGACGCTCCTCAAAACTCCAGGCCTGATATGAGGTGGAGAGGAAGAGGAGAATAGGAAAGGCAAGCAAAGGCTCTAGCCTATGAGGCTCTAAATCCCTCCTATTTATAGAGGTCCCCTGTCAAACCCTAATGGGTCCTCCCCTAATGGGTATTGGATCTGCATCCAATAGGACAAGGGCTCCGTCGGATATCTCATATCTGAACCTCTACTCATCGCAATGCCTACCATATGTGTGTGACCCTCTAGGCCCAATATCGAGCTGGCCTTGAGCCATACCTGTCAGAACTCCTTCTAACTCAGTGAATTATTATCTCTATAATAATTCACTCGACTCATCGACTACGGACGTACTAGGCCACTACACCGTAGTCCCCAGACGATACAAGGGAATCCAATCCATTGGACCTGTCTGTCCTCAGTTACCGTGTACCTATAGTCCCTCGTCCATCGAATATCCCAGAGACCGTATATCGAGCATGGTGTTGTCAGACCCATATGGTTTCTACTCGAGTCTCGCTCTAATCGGATTCTCCCGGAGAACTCTTTCTCTATCAATCCAAATGACCCTGGCCAGGGATTTGTCTAAGCAAGAACACATGGGATATTCCTCTCATGACGCCGAGAGTGGATGATCCTCTATCGACACTCAATAGCCCTCGTAAGGTCGACTACCACTCCCAATGACCAGCTGTACTAGATTTGGGACAGCCAAACCTATAAGTCTGGTATCAAAGAGTGGAGCACTCATATAGGACATCCTTGGTGTCTCAAATCTAAGGACCAGATACACCACTAGGACTACGGAATCGCTATCTGACAATAAGGCATCATCAACCTTCCAGCATTCCGTAAGCAGATCAATCAGTGAACTCATTCTCCAATGAGTACCTGTACTGTATCCCTAGTGTCCCTACACGAGTAGCTATGAGACCAGCTGCATCCATCATATGGACGGGTCAGCACACCAGTCTATCCGGTTATCACGATGTCCCTCTCGAGTAACCTATGACCGGGATTATTTAGGATATGTGTTTAAAGGTGAATCGATCTCATTATCATGATCTCATCACGATCCGATTCCCATTGCACAAATCCAAGGACATCACAATATATATATGCACATATGCAATAGTTATAAAGTGATATACGCCAAAATATAATAAGCAAAAAGATTCTGTATCAAGTCACATGTGCCATCACTCACGTGATTGGCTTGCTGGGCACCTATGACTAGCACCATAGCCATCCATTAACTCTCTACAACCACCCAAAGCAATTCCCACAATTGCTTAAAAGATCGTTGCAAAATTCGGCCGTCATCTCCACCACCACGGATCATCCTTTGATCTCCCCATGAATTGCAGCAGGTTCTGGTTTTCTACCTTACTGCTGCTGCAATTTAGTTATCCCTATTTGAAAATCTCAAAAAATATTATTCCTATATTCTTGCATAAACTTTTCGTCATAAAGTTTTCATCTCTACGGCGAAAGATACATTGCAGAATTCCAACCGTATAACACCGTTTGTTTTATCTTGCTACTGTGTTTTTTCTATCCAAATCTCTACGAAATTTTTATGACATCTTTGACATTTCCTAACAGCAGATTTCCTTTGGTTTTGTGAAAAAATTCTCAATATAAACCATTGATATTTTAGGTATAATCTGCTATACTTGAAAATCTGCACTGTAAAATTTCAGCCGCATAGCACTATTTGTTTGATCTTGATACTATGTTGTTTCTATCCAAATCTCTACGAAATTTTTATGATAGCTTTGACACTTCCTAATAGTGGATTTCCCTTTGGTTTCATCAAAAAATTCTTAATATAAACTACTAATCTTTTACGTCCAATCTGCTATACGTAAAAATCTGTGCTGCAGAAAATTTCAGCCGCATATTGTTGCCTTAACCCATCTATTTGCAATCTTTTTTGAATGAAATTTCTTATAAACTTCATAGATCATCTTGGCTTCCATCAAAGATTGATCTATTAAGAAATTCATCTCTAAAAATGATTTTGTGTTGTTGCAAATTTTCGTCGTAACCCGCTAAATTTTTTCGATGAGAATTCTGCAATCGCAACTTGCACCAATTTCCTTGCTGTTATACTGCCAAAATTTTCTTGATTAAATTAGATATCCTTGCTGTCATATAAACTATGATTTTGCTAACAATTCCCTCCTCAATTCTCTCAAGTTTTTGGTGGAAATTATATCGAGAAACCGTTATTTCTTCGACGATAATTCTACTCTTACAAGACAACACATACTTGCTGCAACTTCCACTGATTTCTATCAAACCTTTGCTACCATCTACCATAGATCCAAAACTTTCATCTACAACCCTAAAACTCCACCAAACCACACTCTTAAACTGCACCCAAAATGGCCACAAAACAAGCCTAAATTGTAGCCTACATCCACCAATCCACCAACCCTTTCGACCATCACCTCTCTCAACCAATACATGCCTTTAACCCAACAACAAAAGAGAGATCTTCACATCACAGATTTGGCGGCATATACTATGACATCTGAGGAGGTAATCAATGCTAAATTCGAAGCCTTCGAGGCGCGAATGGAGGATAAGATTCGGACGCTCTTTACCGAACTCAGATTGGGCCGACCATTAAGCCCGAAGAAATCACATCAAGGAGAGAGCTTTGCCCAATCGCACCAAGCCTGAAGATATGACTTCCAAGAGAGGGGAAGCTCTATGACCAACCCCAACTATCCATGCATGAGTGTGGACTTCCCTAGATGGGAAGAAGGAGACCCGATTGGTTGGATCTCGCGCGCGGAGCGATATTTTCGGTACCATAAAACCGCGGATGCATCTATGGTGAAAATTGTAGCTATACATCTTGAAGGGGATACTATACAGTGGTTTAACTGGTTTGAACATACTTATGGAGTCCTTTCATGGTGGCAATTTAAAGAAGGACTGCTGATCCGCTTCAGACCAACCGATTACGAGAATATTGACGGACAACTAGCAAAGATCCGACAAACCTCTACCATTCAGGAGTACCAAACCAAGTTTGAAAGGTTATCTAATCAAACTCATGATTGGTCTCAAAAACAACTATTGAGGACTTTCATTGAGGGCTTGAAGCCGAAGATCCGAGGAGAAGTTAAAGCGCGACAACCATATACGCTTATGGCAGCCATCTATTTCGCACGACATCAAGATGTGCAATTGAACCATGAAGCTCAGAGGACTAGGGTCACTCCTCAACCAGTAATATTGAAGCCCTCAGCCCCCCCTACTATTGACCAAGTCCCTGCACCAAAGAGGTTAACAAGAGAAGAGCTTCGGGAGCAATATGCGAAGGGGTTATCTTGGTATTGTGACGAGCCGTGGAAGCATGAGCATCGCTATAGTAAAGGGAGACTTCTTATGATTGAACCAATAGAAGAAGAGGTCATTGAATATCTAGAAGAGAGTCTCGAACATGAAGAAGAAGATGCAGAAGAAGAGCCACAACCGACCGAAGTTACGGTACATACACTAGTCGGCGACTCAAACCCGCAAACGATGAAAGTTGGAGGCCTTCTCAAACAACAACCGATCACTGTTCTCATCGACACGGGCAATACTAATAACTTTCTAAATAGTAAGGTTATTATCCAGATGGCCTTATATATCAAGAAATGCAACAGGTTTGATGTTAAGGTCACCGATGGATAGATTTTGAAGTATGATCGTAGGCGCCCGCAAGTGAAACTGTTGCTGATCATGAGGCCTTACCAAGAGATAATTACATATTTCTTCCTTCTCCCTCTTGATGATCATGAGGGCATACTCATAATTAAATGGTTGACGATATTAGGTGATATTTCTTGGAAGTTTATGTAACTAATTATGAAATTTTACAGTAAGGAGAAACATGTGATACTGAACGGGAAACGTGGGGGCGACGTAACGATGATTTGCACACAACAAATGGAGAAGGTTTTGCATAAAGCATACAGCAAATTTTTGGTACAACTTAAGCAGCAAACTAAGGGAGAGCCAATAGAATTTGAAGATCCAAACCTACTTCCTTTGCTTGCTGAATTTTTAGATATATTTGACGAACCGTACAACCTACCTCTTACCCATCGGCATGATCATTATATAACGATTCTTTCAGGCAAACCTCCAGTAAATACTTAGCCATATCAATATCTACATCTTCATAATGATGAAATAGAAAGGATTGTAAAAGAGATGCTCGAAATAGGAGTTATTCGGCCAAGTTGCAACCTCTACTCTTCACCAGTGCTACTTGTATGTAAGAAGGACGGAACATGGCGAATATGCATTGATTACCAAGCTCTCAATGGCATAACCATCAAGGACAAATACCTTATTCCAATAGCAGATGAATTGCTAGATGAAAGGGAGCACAAATCTTCATAAAGCTGGACCTTTGATCCGGGTATCATCAAATATGAGTGTGCGAAGAAGACATACCGAAAACCACCTTTTGAACACACAACAACCACTATGAATTTTTGCTTTCTTTAATAGAAGGTGGAATATCTTGGGCATATAATATCAGAGGAAGGTGTGATGGTGGACCCCTTCAAAATTGAAGCTATGCAAAACTAGCCTACCCCGAGGAACATAAAATTGCTACATGACTTTCTGCGTTTAACAGGCTACTACCGTAAGTTCGTGAAAAACTATAGAAAGATCAATGCACCACTTACTTTCTTACTAGAAAAAGATGTCTTCCAATAGTTGGATAGAGCCTCTGCTGCCTTCGACAAACTTAAGGAAGCCATGACGACGGCGCTGGTGCTAACACTACCAGATTTCAACCGACCCTTTATTATTGAGGCCGATGCATCAGGAGTCGGAATTGGAGTCATTCTCATGTAAGATGGTCGACCACTCGCATACACTAGCAAGACATTATCTCCCTCCCATCAAAATAAGTCAACATATGATAAGGAGATGCTCGCCATTGTACGCGCAGCAACGAGGTGGAGACCCTACTTGATTGGTCGACCATTTCAAATTAAAACCGACCATAAATGCCTCAAGTTCTTTTTGGAGCGAAAGATATCATTCCCTGAGTAGCAAAAATGGGTAACAAAACTTCTTGGATTTGATTATGAAATAACTTACAAAAAGGGGAAAGAGAATGTTCTTGTAGATGCGCTTTCGCAGTTACCTGAGCAAGCTGAAGTTTCGGCCGTTTCACTTCCAACCAGTGACTTCCTTGAGGATATTAAGATGAAATGGCAGGAAGATTCAGAGACTAGTAAGATTATAAAAAAATTGGAGGAAGCACCAAGCTCCGTGGCTCATTACAATTGGGACTCAAAAGAATTACACTATAAGGGACACATTGTGCTTATGATAAATTCTACTTGCATCTTCACGAGCAGATTTTAGACAAAGTTATTCTATATGCATGGTACTAAATTGAAAAGGAGTACGACATATCACTCATAAATTGACGGCTAGACAAAAGTTGTAAATAGGTGCTTGGAGATAGCCCAAAGCCACCCACCAAATATGACTATCCAAGGAGAACTCCAGACCCAACCAAGTGCCATTATTGATCGACGGATCGTGACTCGATGACGATGACCCACTACTAAAGTGCTAATATAATGGGTGAACCTACCAACAGAAGATGCTACTTGGGAGAACCATGACGACTTGAAGATCAAATTCCCAAAATTCATAAATCGTCAGCCTCGAGGATAAGGCTGATTTGAAGAGGGTGGGTCTGTTAGGACTCTAGCTAGGAGAGTCCTAATTGAGAGGGACATTTATGTAAAACCTACCTAAGCCGACCCCTATTAAATAGGTGAAGAGGCCGACTAGGGTTAGGTGGTTGTTTCTTAGAGAAGAATTAGGAATTATAAAGGAATATGAGTCTTGAGTAGAAGTCCTATTAGAAGTTGGTTAGATGTAGGAGTCTTAAGTAGGAGTCCTATTAGGAGTTAGGGTTTAGAAACCCTATAAATAACCATGTATTCCCCTCTTTTGATAAGCAATAGATGAATCTTTTCTGCAGCCTTTGAGCAACAACTTGGAGGGAGGAACTCCTATAGAGTTCCAAGGAGGCCGATCCCCTAAAGAGGTCAACCCCAAGTTTAGAATCTGCAAGGGTTCTAACAGTGACTCTCCTGGAGCTCCTCAATATGTTGAGGGAAGTAGAGAGTACAATTAAGAAAGAGAAACTAGTTCTCTACACTAGTGAGATAAAAAAGAAAAGGAAAGCAGAAAAATCTCTTAAGAAAGGCAAGGGCAAGGGCAAGGGCAGACCAGGTAAAGCAAAGGTTGCTAAGAAAGACCCGGGAAAAGACAAAGATCAGTGCTTCCACTATGGCAAAGATGAGCACTGGAAGAGGAACTACAAAGAGTACCTTGCCGAGAGGGTAAAATAGAAGCTTGGAGAAGCTTCAGGTAAATTCATGATCAGTCTCCAGTTGTCAAATTTTTGTGATAGTGCATTGGTATTGGATACCAATATTGCTTATAATATCTGTAATTTGTTGTAGATTCTAACAAAGTCGAGGAGATTGATGAAAGGAACATTGCATAATAGTTTGTTTATACTAGACACTATTCCACATATCATGAATGTAAATGTGTCTAAGAGGAAACAAGATTAGGTGAACAGTGCATACTTGCGGCATTGTAGGTTAGGTCACATCCACGAGAGAAGGATTCAAAAGTTGCTAAAGGATGAATATCTAGATCTATTCGACTATGAGTTATATGTAACTTGTGAGCCTTGCCTTCGTGGAAGACTGACCAACTCTCCATTTAGTAGAACTAGAGAGAGAGAGAGCCACTGAGCTGTTGGAACTCATACATAGTAATTTATGTGGACCCATGTCAACTCATGTCATTGGCGGTTACTTTTACTTCATTACCTTCACTGATGATTTCTCAAGGTATGGATATGTGTACTTAATAAAGTACAAGTCCGAGGCCTTTAAGAAATTTAGAGAGTATAAGAATGAAGTGGAGAACCAAACTAGAAAGAGTATCAGGACTCTTCGATCAGATCGAGGAGGTGAGTACTGAAGTACAGAATTTATCTAGTTCCTCAATGACTATGAGATTTTATCCTAATAGACACTTCCTTATACACCTCAGCTCAATGGTATGTTTGAAAGGAGGAATCATGCACTGTTAGACATAGTACGATCTATGAGGAGTTTTGCTAACCTACCAATCTCATTTTGGGGATATGCCCTAGAGACCGCAGCTTATCTTCTGAACATAGTTCCAACTAAGTTAGTAGTGTCTACACCATATGAGATATGAAAAGGGAAGAAGCCCAATATTAAGGTTGTTATGATTTGGGGCTGCCCTGCTCAAATTAAAAGACACAACCCCGATAAGTTGGAATCAAGGATAGAGCGGTGCAAGTTCGTGGGATACCCCAAGGAAACTTGTGGGTATTATTTCTATCATCTCGAGGACCAAAAGACCTTTGTAGCTAAGAGAGTGATGTTCCTTGAGAAGGAACACATTCTTGGTGGAGACAATGGGAACATGATAGAGTTGAGCGAGGTTGGAGAACCTAGCTCAAGCACTACTTTACAGCCCGAGTCTATTCAGGTACCTAATACACAAGTTCCAACTTTACGTAGGTCTGGCAGAGTATCACATCCTCCTTAGAGATATGTGTGACATATTAGAGGAAAGGATATTGAAGACATTGATCCTCAAACCTACGAGGAGGCTATTATGAGTATAGACTCCGGGAAGTGGCAAAAGCCATGAATTCTGAGATGGATTTTATGTACTCCAACAAGGTTTGAAATCTAGATGATACGCCCAAAGGTATTGTACCCATCAGTTGCAAGTGGATCTTTAAGAAAAAGATCAGAGTAGATGAAAAGGTAGAGAACTATAAAGCAAGGCTAGTGGCTAAGGGGTATCATCAAAGGCAAGGTGTTAACTATGATGAAACCTTCTTACCCATAGTATTGCTAAAATCCATTCGAATTCTATTGGCTATTGTAGTACACTATGATTATAAAATCTAACAGATGGATGTAAAAACCGTATTCCTTAATGGGAACCTCGAGGAGGAGGTGTATATGATATAACCCGAGGGGTTTGTGTCCAAAGACTATCTAGATAAGGTGTGCAGGTTGCTTAAATCAATTTATGGATTAAAGTAAGCTTCCCAAAGTTGGAACATAAGATTTGATGATGCAATCAGATCTTATGACTTCATAAGAACGAAAATGAGTATTGTCTATATAGTAAGGTAAGTGGGAGCGCCATCATCTTTTTGGTATTATATGTGGATGACATCATTATCATTAGGAATGATGTAGGAATGCTATCCACAGTAATGTTTAGTTATCTAGATACTTCTCTATGAAGGATTTAGGGGAAGCATCCTATATCTTGGGGATTCGGATATAGAGAGATAGATCCAAAAGGATGCTTGACTTGTCCGAGTCCAAGTACATAGAAACCATTATCAAAAAGTTTGGTATGAAAAATTCCAAGAGAGGACTCATACCGATGAGACATGGGATATCGCTTTCTAGGAGTATGTCCCCAAAGAATTCTGAAGAAAGGGCAAACATGGATAGGATACCCTATGCCTCAACAATAGGGTCTATCATATATGTCATGCTATGTACTAGGCCTGATATAAGGCATGTTTTGAGTATCACGGGTAGGTATCAAGCGGATCCAGGCTTGGAGTAATAAAAAGCAATAAAGTGTATCCTTAAGTACTTGAGAAGGACTAAGGATCTTTTACTAGTATATGGAGGTAGTAGCCTCAGGATTGAAGGCTACATGGACTTAAGTTTTCAGTCTGATGTCGATGATAGCAAGTCGAATTCGGGGTATGTGTACACCTTGAATGGAGGAGCAATGTGCTGGAAAAGTTCCAAGTAAGATACTATTGCTGACTCGACCACAGAGGCGGAGTACATTTCTGCAGTAGAGGGAACAAAGGAGAGAGTCTGGATGAAGAAGTTCATCACAGATCTGGGAGTCATATCGGGTAGCGAGGAACCAATTTCCTTATATTACGACAACAACGGGGCGATTGCTCAAGCGAAGGAACTTATGTCTCATCAGAAATCTAAGCATATTCTAAGGAGGTTCCACCTGATCAGATAGATCGTGACCCAAGGAGATGTAGTAGTGGAAAGAGTTCCATCTGAAGATAAGATTGCAGATCCACTAATAAAGCCGTTATCTCAAATTGTCTTTGAGTGTCACAGGGGTCTGATGGGGATTAGATACATAGGTGATTGACTTTAGGTCAAGTGGGAGATTGCTAGTCATAGGTACCCAATAAGCCAATCACGTGAGTGATGGCATGTGTAACGAGACACGCAGTCGTTTTGCTTATTATATTTTTTCATTTATCACTTTATATTGACTATTGCATATATGCATGTATACATCATAAAGTCCTTGGATCTGTACAATGGGAATTGGATCGTGATGAGATCACGATAATGAAATCGATTCGCATTTAAACATATATAATAAATAATCCCGGTCATAGGTTACTCGAGAGACATCGAGATAACCGAACAAACTAGTGTGCTGTATACCCATCCATATGATGGATACAGCTGGTCTCATAGTTGCTCATGTGGGGAAACTAAGGATGTAGTATAAGTGCTTATTGAAGAATAAGTTCACTGATTGATCCATTTACGTAATGTTGGATGGTTGATGATGCCTTATTGTTAGACAACAATTCTGTAGTCCTAGCGGTGTATCTGGTCTTTAGACTTGGGACACCAAGGATATTCTGTATGAGTGCTCCACTCTTTAATACTGTACTTATAGGTTTAGATGTCCCAGATCTAGTATAGCCGATCATCGGGAGTGGCTATCAACCTTACGAGGGCTATTGAGTGTCGATAGAGGATCATCTACTCTTGGTGTCATGAGAGGAATATCCCATGTATTCTTACTCAGACAAATCTCTGGCCAGGGTCATTCCGATTAAGAGAGAAAGAGTTCTCTAGGAGAATCCGATTAGATCAAGACTCGAGTAGAAGCCGTACGGGTTTGACAACAACATGCCCGGTATATGGTCTTTGGGATATTAGGTGGATAAGAGATTATAGGTATACGGTAAGTGAGGACAGACAGGTCCAATGGATTAGATTCCCCTATATCATTTGGGGACTACGACGTACGTCCGTAGTCAATGAGTCGAGTGAATTATTATGGAGATAATAATTTATTAAGCCAAAAGGAGTTCTGATAGGTATGACTCATAGCCAGCTCGATATTAGGTATAGAGGGTCACAGACATATGGTAGGCATTGCGATGAGCAAAGGTTCAGATATGAGATATCCGCCGAAGCCCCTATCTTATTGGATGTCTAATAAGCCCCTGAATTATTGGATCCCATGGACGAGATCCAATAAAAGCCCATGAGAGATTATTGGATAGAGATCCACCAATCTAAGAGGCTTGGATAGTTGGATAAAGATCCAATACCCAATAGGGGAGGATCTAGTAGGGTTAAGTGGACAGGGGACCTCTATAAATAGGAGGGATTCAGTGGTTCATAGGCCTTTGCTTGCCTCTTCTATTCTTCTTCCCCCTCTCCACCTCAGAGCTGGCCTAGAGTTTTAAGGAGCATCGTCGTAGCCCTTCTGTATGAATCACCGCTAGAGAGGAAGGCACTTGACCTCCTTCACCCTCTCCTAGAGATCTGTAAGGATTCAGGAATATACGATCTCTCTAGGTAACACAATCTACTCTATACGTAGTTTTAAGTTTTATAAAATTTTGTGCAACAATCTTCGCACAACAATGAACAAATCTTTGGAAAATTGGAGATTTTGTTTTCTATTCTTTCGCTACGCATGTGATGTCGCCCTCAAGATTTCCTAACAAAATTATTATGGTATCAAAATTTTAAAGTACATTGCATCCTACCATGTATGATTATCATAACTTCTCATTGTATGCATCATCATAATATCATGAGTATTTCATGCATAATTTCATATCATCATCATAACTTCTCTCCCTTTGTCAAGGAGAAATGTGTAACTAGCAAATTTTTGAAAAAGAATGCAAGCTAGTAAATTAGTAAGTTTTATATCATTTTATAACATGCAAGCTAGTAAGTTTTTTGAGATGTGCAAGTTTGTAAAATTTTTGCTTCTCTTGAGATGTGAAATATAGCACTTCTTGCTTTCTTTTAAGATGAGCAAGCTAGCAAGTTTTGCCTCTCTTTGTAATGTGTAAGTTTGTAATTTTTACTTCTTTTTAGATGTGCAAGTAAGTAAGTTTTTCTCTTTTGAAATATGCAAGCTAGCAATCTTTATTTCTCTTTGGAGATGAGCAAGCTAGTAAGTTTTACTCCCCCTTTGTCATTGTTAAAAAGAAGGAAAGAATACAATGTTATAATTCTTTTCTCTTTACATCAATTTTCAAATCATGACAAAGATAAATAACAAAGATAAATTTACATCAATATTTCAATCATAAAAAATGAAAGATCAAGTCATGAATACCAAAAGACCATGTGTTATTTTTGATAAATTTTTTCTTTTGTAAATAGAAGGAATGATAGGAAACGATCTTGATTGAAAATGAAAACTAAGTCATAAAAATCGAGAAATCAAGATCATGATCCGAAAAATATATAAGAAAAATTTATACATTTGGGAGATTTAACATACCTAAGTATAACATTCAAGCTAGCAATTTTTGTTCTCTTAAGATGCTAGCAATTTTCTTTCTCCTCTTTGTTATTGTCAAAAAGAAGAAGAGAAGAATACAATGGTGTAAATGTTCAAGTCATCATATGAAAAATATTAATAAAAATCAATTTGGTAATGAGGTATACTATTCATGAATACAAAGGAATTATATATAATAAAAATCATGTCATGAAAGATAATATTGAAGATCATATGAATACCAAAAGACATGATTCATTTTGACAAATCTCCTCTTAAATAATTAAAAATAAATCTTAGGAGATCAATAATAAAAGATCTTCGAAATAAATTTTAAGTTATAAATTTCAAAAAATCAAGAGAAAAATCATGATTCGTTTAAATAAATATTCTCTTTAATAAAATGCAAGAATCATATCAGAATAAAAAGTAAGGGATCTTGATTCATATAAAAAAAATCTCAAGTTCTGATTCCGAGAATTCAAGATCATGATATAGATAGAACTCATTTAAATTCAAATCGTCAAATCATCACAATCAATTTCAAGAGATTCAAAATGACATAAATAGATTTATCAATCTCTTATTGAAAAATTGATAAGATAAAGATAGAAAAAATTTCAAGAAAAATGCATTCCCTTTTTTATGTATTTCAATTTATGTGATTTATTTCAAACAAGCATGCCTTTGTCTTTTATGGTAAATAAAAACATGCATCATCGTTTAAAACTAAAAAAACATATTTCATCATAAAAATCATCAAGATCAATAAACCATAAATCATAAAAATTATCATTACATCAAATAATCATGCATAACTAAATCATTAAATCATCAAGCATGATTTCATTAAACATAAAGTATTTTTAATAAAATTATTTGTTTTGGCTAGTGAGTTTTGTGAAGTGTATTGGATCTCCGATCATAAGCCTTCAATATCTACTATAAAAATTTATTTTTGCTTCTAGCTTTCGATTGTAGAGTTGCCTACAAGAAAGGTGGGTTTGCTATAGGTACCCATTTGACTTTGTGTCCCTCATGTTTAGATCTACCAATCTTGTTTTTTGACATAAGGTCATTTATGGTTCCTTAGGAACTCAAACCAATTTATGTGACTCATACTTTTAAAATGAACATTTATAGGCATAATGTCCAAATCTATCACAAAAATTACATCTATTTTCATAGGAAACATATAATGTAGGTTCTTTAACGAAGATAGTTGGCTTTGTTAATTGTTACTCACAAAGCCAATTCCTTCCTTTCTATGAATATAACTCTTATTGGTAAGAATCATATTTAAAGATTTGCTATCAATTTTAAATTTATTTAACATTTGTTGTGTTAGGATCAAGAGTGTACTAAGAGGGGGGGAGGGGGTGAATTAGTGCAGAGGAAAACTTTCGCTATTTCAAAAAATCTTGTTTTGATTAAAGCCGATTCAACGAGAATGATCTCAACTCAATTTGTTTCGGAAGAAATTTGAGCTTGAAATCTTAAGTGAAAATGCAAGAGAAGACTAAGTGATTTGCAGCAATGTAAATCACACAAATGAAAAAATGTAGATTTCGTAAAGTCTTCGTAGAAAGCCGATCTCGAAAGATGTTTTACGTCAAAGTGAATGTAGACATATTTAAAGCACAGTAAGGAGGAGAGGCATTTTGCTATAAAGGAAAGATGCTCAAAGTAAATGCAAACCGAGATTTTAGAGTGGTTCGGTCAACGTGACCTACATCCACTATTGGCTTCCTCCTCTGACGAGGTCACCAGCGTCCACTAGAGGCCTTCCTTTAATAGGTGAAGGCCAACTACACTTTTACAGCTTTTCTCCTTTTGTCGGGCTTATGAGACAACACTTACAAGTTTCACTCCTCTTTTGAATGATCTCAACACTTAGAAAAAAGGAGGAGGAGAATTCTAGCTTTTACAATACTTTTAAGGCCTCAAGACTCAAGAGTAATTCAAGAATTTCGTTGCCCTTTCATGCAGGAAAGGGTAGGGTATTTATAGACCCCAATGAGTTAAAAAATGGAGCCTAAAGGTGTCCATTCCCGGATTTCCAAGGTCCTGGCGGTACCACCGTCATTACTGGGTAGTACTACCACCTGTCATCGGGCATTGGGCGGTACTACTGCTTAGTCTGGGCAGTACTACTGCTTGATAGTGCTCAAAGACCGAACTCTAGCGGTACTACCGTCTAATAGGGGCGGTACCACTGCTACCAGTAATAATTGCCAACGATACTACCACCTGACAGGGGCGGTACCACCACCCAGAACTCCTGGGAGACTGAGTCTCGCAGGTGGTACCGCCGCCGGCCAGGATTTCAGGGACCGAATGGGCTATTCCATTCGGCCCAATTTAGGTTTGTTAAGGGCCCAGTTGGCCCCTGATTAAGTTAGTGGGATCACCTCCCAATCCTAACTTAATCTACACTTTAACTACGATAATTAAGACATCATTACTGTAATTCATGTTCCAGTGCGTCAATCGCTTCTTTCGGCGAGCTTCTGGCGTACTTCTGGCGAACATGCGACAAACTCTCGGCAATGCTCCAACAGACTCTCATTAAGCTCCTAGACTTTGTGATGATCTTCTTAGCGAGTTCTGATAAGCTCTTGGACTTCTCGGCTGGTTCCCGCAGAACTTTCGACGAACGTCCGGACTTCCGACGAACTCTCGAACTCCCAATGTGATCTTGGTCTTGACTCCGGTATAACACCTACTGCATGTCATACTACCATCGTAGTTAATCCTACACACTTTTCTTAACATATAGATTAGATCAACAAATGACAATTGACTTCATCATCAAAATCCGAGATTCAATAATCTCCCCCTTTTTTATGATGACAATCAATTGATGATGGAGTTAACCTTAACTCCCCCTATCTATATGCCATACTTGAAAAAAGTCACTCTTGAATTCAAAACATTTGAATTCAAGAGACATATTGATAAGTTAAGTTCATTTAAACTTATCAATATACCCATCATGATTTCTATCATGATGTAACTTTCTGAAAATGATGTCAAGGCATGACATCCATTTTCAAGTCTTATATTTCAAATATAAAGGATAGCAATCATAGCAATTCATTTTATGACAAGATATTAATTTGTAAAATTATAAGATAAGCTCTAGATATCTTATCATAATGCAAACATTTCAAGTGTAAAATTGCATATATCAATTTATCATCAATTTACCACATATTTCTCCCCTTTGTCATCAACAAAAGGAGAACGATTCAACAATAAATGTAGGTGTTGTAAAAATTCATGTCACAACATCATACCAATTATATTTCAAGCATTCATGACATGGTATCATTCAAAAGTTCTCAACATTAAGGAGATAGCTTTCATTACTTCTTCCCTTTTATTTATCATCAAGGCTTTGCATGAAGGAGGAAAGTAAGGAAGGTAAAGCCATTGAGAACCAACTATAAATGAAGTTAAGATCGATAAGAGAGTTTCATTATGCTTCATTTTTCACAAGGATCAAGATATACATATGAAATTAAATCCTTGCAAGTGTTCATCTCAAAAAATCTTCCTTCATCAAGAAGGAATTTATGTGAGAGAATCATTACATCAAATCCATTTTTCAATAAAAAATCATAAAAAATAAGTCCATGAGAGATGCATTTATCAATTAATTCCATGTATAAAAAAATATTTAGTGATGGAGCATGGATATGAAATAAATTTGATATGACATAGGCTTATGAAAGCTCCATTCAAGAACTACATTAAATCCGGAAGAGGAATACAATAAAATTATGCATTCGGACAATGTTTTGTCATAGCTTTTTAATCATAATCATAAAGGTAAAATCATCACTGCTTTATAGTGATCAAAGATTAAGAATATGATGTATGATTAAAACTTCTCAAATCACAATCATGAAAGTATAACGTACTCATTATTATGGAAACTTTTATCATTAAGGCATAAAATTTCTAACATAAAAGTAAATATGTTATTGAAGCACACAATCTTATCATCATGTAAAATTTGTATCATAAAATTTTCAGCACCGAATTTAAATGAGTGATCAAGGAATCAAGAAAGTCCAAAAATGAAGTTTAACAAATTCAAGTATTCAGACAAATCAACATTCCTAATTCTCTTCTAATAAAATTAAATTGTTCTTCACTTAAAGGCTTTATAAAAATATTAGCTAATTGATATTTAGTATCAATAAACTCTTGGATTACATCATGATTAGTGACATGATTTCGAATAAAGTGATACCTAATATCAATATGTTTTGTTCTAAACTGTTGAATGGGATTCTTTGTTAAACATATTACACTTGTATTATCGTATTTTATGGGAATATTTTTAAGATAAATCTTATAATCCTCTAAAGTGTTTTTCATCCACACAACTTGTGCACAACATGCACTAACTGCAATGTACTCAGCTTTGGTTGTAGATAGTGCAACCGAGTTTTGTTTCTTGGATGATCAAGAAATAAGTGCATGTTCCAAAAATTAACATGTTCCTAATGTGCTTTTTATATCTAGTCTACATATAGCAAAATCCACATCAGCATAAGTAATTAGCTCAAAATTCTCGGATTTTGGATATAATAATCCTAGATTTGTGGTTCCTTTAAGATATCTAAGTATTCTTTTAACTACTTTGAGATGAGATATCTTCGATTAGATTAAAATCTAGTACATAGTCCTACACTAAACATGATATTTGGTCTAGTTGTAGTGAGGTAAAGTAAACTGCCTATCATACCCCTATAAGCTTTTTGATCAAAGTTTTCTCTACTTTCATCAATTTCTAACTTAGTGGAGGTGCTCATGGGAGTATTGATAGCCTTTGAGCTATCCATATCAAACCTTTTTAGCAAATCTAAAGCGTGTTTTATTTTATTAAGAAAAATGCCATAGTTGTTTGATTTGTAAGCCCAAAAAGAAGGTTAATTCTCTCATCAAACTCATTTCAAATTCAAGACTCATACTTTTAGCAAATGATTCACAAAGAGATTCATTCATTGAACCGAAAATAATATCATCAACATAAATTTGAACAATAAGAAAATTATTTTTAAAATTTTTGATAAACAATGTAGTATCGACCTTACCTTTAGAGAAATTATTTTCAATAAGAAAATAAACTAAGTCTCTCATATCAAGCCCTTGGGGCTTGTTTTAAACCATAAAGAGCTTTAGTCAGTTTAAACACATTATTAGGGAAATTATCATTCTCAAATCCGGGAGGTTGTTCAATATAAACTTCTTCGAAAATAAAACCAATAAGAAAAACACTTTTAACATACATTTGAAACGACTTAAAATTATTATTACTAGCATAGGCAAGAAGCATCCTTATGGCTTCTAATCGAGCTACAGGAGCGAAGGTTTCTTTATAATTGATACCTTTTTCTTGGTTGAAACCTTTGGCCACTAATCTAGCCTTGTTTTGAATCATGATACCAGATTCATCATGCTTGTTTCTAAAGACCCATTTAGTACCAATAACTAAATGATCATTTGGCCTAGGAACAAACTTCCACACCTCATTTCTCTCAAATTGATTTAATATATCTTGCATTGCGTTGATCCATTAATCATCTTTCATGGCTTCGTCAATACATTTAGCTTCAATTAGGGAGAGAAAAGCAGCGTTGGCATAAAATTTTTTAAGAGAAGAACATGTTTGAACCCCTTTAGATGTATGTCCTATAATTAGCTCCTTAGGATGTGTTGGGAAATCATGGGGGCGACATCACATGCGCAGCGGAAGAACAAGAAAACAAAATCCCTGATTCCCAAAAAGATGTTCGTCGTCGTGCGAAGATTGGTACGCAAAAATCCGCGAAACATGAAATTGCGTATAAAGTAGATTGTGTTACCTAGGGAGATCATATATCCCTGTTTCCTTGCAGATCCTTAGGAGAGGGTGAAGGAGGTCAAGCGTCCTCCTCTCTAGCGGTGATCCACACAACGGGGTTGCGTGGAGAGGGAGAGGAGAATAGGAAAGGCAAGCAAAGACTCTAGCCTATGAGGCTCTGAATCCCTCCTATTTATAGAGGTCCCCTGTCAAACCCTAATGGGTCCTCCCCTAGTGGGTATTGGATCTGCATCCAATAAGACAAGGGCTCCATCGGATATCTCATATCCGAACCTCTACTCATCGCAATGCCTACCATATGTGTGTGACCCTCTAGGCCCAATATCGAGTCGGCCGTGAGTCATACCTATCAGAACTCCTTCTAACTCAGTGAATTATTATCTCTATAATAATTCACTTGACTCATCGACTACGAAAGTACTAGGCCACTACGCCGTAGTCCCCAGACAATACAGGGGAATCCAATCCATTAGACCTATTTGTCCTCAGTTACCGTGTACCTATATTCCCTCATCCATCTAATATCCCAGAGACCATATATCGAGCATGGTGTTGTCAGACCCATACGGTTTCTACTCGAGTCTCGCTCTAATCGGATTCTCCCGGAGAACTCTTTCTCTCTCAACCCGAATGACCCAGGCTAGGGATTTGTCTGAGCAAGAACACATGGGATATTCCTCTCATGACGCCGAGAGTGGATGATCCTCTATCGACACTCAATAGCCCTCGTAAGGTCGACTACCACTCCCAATGACCAGCTGTACTAGATCTGGAACAACCAAACCTATAAGTCTGGTATCAAAGAATGGAGCACTTATATAGAACATCCTTGGTGTCTCAAGTCTAAGGACCAGATACACCACTAGGACTACGGAATCGCTGTCTGACAATAAGGCATCATCAACCATCCAGTATTCCATAAGCGGATCAATCAGTGAACTCATTCTCCAATGAGCACCTGTACTGTATCCCTAGTGTCCCTACACGAGCAACTATGAGACCAGCTGCATCCATCATATGGACGGGTATACAGCACACCAGTCTATCCAGTTATCACGTTGTCCCTCTCGAGTAACCTATGACCGGGATTATTTAGGATATGTGTTTAAAGGTGAATCGATCTCATTATCGTGATCTCATCACGATCCGATTCCCATTGCACAAATCCAAGGACATCACAATATATATATGCACATATGCAATAGTTATAAAGTGATATACGCCAAAATATAATATGCAAAAATATTCTGTATCAAGTCACAGGTGCCATCACTCACGTGATTGGCTTGCTGGGCACCTATGACTAGCAATCTCCCACTTGACCTAAAGCCAATTACCTATGTGTCTGATCCCCATCAGATCCCTGTGACGCTCAAAGACAAAATGAGACAACGGCTTTGTTAGTGGATCTGCAATGTTATCTTCGGATGGAACTCTTTCCACTGCTACATATCCTCGGGTTACGATCTCTCTGATAAGTTGGAACCTCCTCAGAACACTTCTGATGAGACCCGGGTTCCCTTATTCGAGTAATCGCCCCATAGTTGTCGCAATATAAGGAGATCGGCTCCTCGCTACCCGGCACGACTCCCAAATCTGTGATGAACTTCTTCACCCAGACTCCCTCCTTTGCTACATCTAATGCAGCAATGTAATCCGCCTCTGTGGTCGAGTCAGTAGTGGTATCTTGCTTGGAACTCTTCCAGCACACTGCTCCTCCATTCAAGGTGTACATATACCCTGAATTCGACTTGCTATCATCGACATCAAACAGAAAACTTGAGTCAGTGTAGCCTTCAACCTTAAGGCTATTACCTCCATATACTAGTAAAAGATCCTTAGTCCTTCTCAAGTACATAAGGATACACTTTACTGCTTTCCAGTGCTCCAAGCCTGGATCCGCCTGATACCTGCTCGTGACACTCAAAGCATGCGCTATATCAGGCCTAGTACATAGCATGGCATACATGATAGACCCTATTGTTGAGGCATATGGTATCATATCCATGTTCGCCCTTTCTTGGAATTTTCAATGCCAAACATTTTGACAATGGTTTCTATGTACCTGGATTGGGACAAGCCAAGCATCCTCTTGGATCTATCTCTATAGATTCTAATCCCCAAGATATAGGATGCTTCCCCTAAGTCCTTCATGGAGAAGTGTCTAGATAACCAAGCCTTTACCGTGGATAGCATTCCTACGTCATTCCCAACGATTAGGATGTCATCCACATATAACACCAAAAAGGTGATAGCGCTCCCACTTACCTTTCTGTATACACAAGGCTCATCTTCGTTCTTAACGAAGTCATAAGATCTGATTGCCTCATCAAATCTTATGTTCCAACTTCGGAAAGCTTGCTTTAGTCCATAAATGGATCTAAGCAACCTACACACCTTATCTGGGCAGTTCTTGGACACGAATCCCTTAGGTTGCATCATATACACCTCCTCCTCGAGGTTCCCATTGAGGAATGCAGTTTTCACATCCATCTGCCAGATCTCATAATCATAGTGTGCTGCAATAGCCAATAGAATTCTGATGGATTTTAGCATTACTACGGGTGAGAAGGTTTCATCGTAATCAACACCTTGCCTTTGACGATACCCCTTAGCCACTAGCCTTGCTTTATAAGTCTCTACCTTTCCATCTACTCCGATCTTTTTCCTAAAGATCCACTTGCAACTGATGGGTACAATACCTTCGGGCGCATCAACTAGGTTCCAAACCTTGTTGGAGTACATAGAATCCATCTCAGAATTCATGGCTTCTTGCCACTTCCCGGAGTCTATACTCATAATAGCCTCCTTGTAGGTCTGAGGATCAGTATCCTCAACATCCTCTCCTCTAATATGTCCCACATATCTCTCAAGAGGATGAGATACTCTATCAGACCTGCGTAAAGTTGAAAATTATGTATTAGGTACCTGAACAGACTCGGGCTGTAGAGTGGTGCTTGAGCTTGGTTCTCCAACCTCGCACAACTCTATCATTCTCCCACTGTCTCCGCCAAGAATGTGTTCCTTCTCAAGGAACACTGCTCTCTTAGCTACAAAGACCTTTTGGTCCTCGAGATGAAAGAAATAATACCCACAAGTTTCCTTGGGGTATCCCACAAATTTGCATTGCTCTGTCCTTGATTCTAACTTATCGGGGTTGTGTCTTTTAACATGGGCAGGGCAGCCCCAAATCTTAACAACCTTAAGATCAGGCTTCTTCCCTTTCTATATCTCATATGGTATAGACACTACCGACTTAGTTGGAATTCTGTTCAGAAGGTAAGCTGCGGTTTCTAGGGCATATCCCTAGAATGAGATGGGTAGGTCAGCGAAACTCATCATGGACCGTAACATATCTAATAACGTACGATTTCTCCTTTCAGAGACACCATTGAGCTGAGGTGTGTAAGGAGGTGTCCATTAGGATAATATCCCATGGTCCTTGAGGAACTGAGTAAACTCTGTACTTAAGTACTCACCTCCTCGATCTGATCGAAGAGTTTTGATACTCTTTCCAGTTTGGTTCTCCACCTCATTCTTATACTCTCTGAATTTGTCAAAGGCCTCGGACTTGTACTTCATTAAGTACACATATCCATACCTTGAGAAATCATCAGTAAATGTAATGAAGTAGGAGTAACCTCCAATGGCATGAGTTGACATGGGTCCATATACATCACTATGTATGAGTTCCAACAACTCAGTGGCTCTCTCTCCAGTTCCACTAAATGGAGAGTTGGTCAATTTTCCACGAATGCAAGGTTCACAAGTTGCATATGACACGTAGTCGAATGGATCTAGATATCCATCATTTAGTAACTTTTGAATCCTTCTTTCATAGATGTACCCTAGCCTACAATGCCACAGGTATGCATTGTTCACCTCATCTCGTTTCCTCTTAGACACATTTACATTCATGATATGTGGAGTAGTGTCTAACATAAATAAACCATTATGCAATGTTCCTTTCGTGATGATCTTATCATCTAATAATATCGAACAACCATTGTTCTCAGAAACAAATTTATATCCACTAACTGTTAAACATGAAATGGAGATAATGTTTTTGATAATAGAAGGAACAAAATAACATGCATCTAATGCAATAAAAGCTCCACTAGGCAGATGTAGGGCGACCTCGCCAACAGCTACTACAGTAACTTTTGCTCCATTACCCATCTTGAGGTCCATCTCGCCTCTCTCTAGTCTCCTAGGCCTTGCCAGAACCTGCAACGAATTGCATATATGATAAGCACTACCGGTATCCAATACCCATGTGTTATCATAAGAGTCTGACAAATGGAGACTGATCATGAATGTACCTGAAACTTCATCAAGCTTTTGTTTCGCCCTTTCTGCAAGGTACTCTTTGCAGTTCCTCTTCCAGTGCCCATCTTTACCACAGTGGAAGCATTAGCCTTTGTCCTTTACTGGGTCTTTCTTAGCAGCTTTTGCTTTACCTGGTCTGCCCTTGCCCTTTCCCTTCTTAAGGGACCTTTCTGCTTTCCTTTTCTTTCTGGTCTCACCAGTGTAGAGAACTGGCTTCTCTTTCTTAATAGTACTCTCTGCCTCCCTCAACATATTGAGGAGCTCTGGGAGAGTCACCTCAAGCTTGTTCATATTAAAATTCATTATGAACTGTGAAAAGGAATCTGGTAGGGACTGAAGCACAATGTCCACACACAAGTTATCCTCTAGGACCATTCCTAGACCTGTGAGTTTCTCTATCCACTCAATCATCTTTAGGACATGGTTCTGAACCGGTGTCCCCTCAGTCATCCTAGCGCGGAAAAGGCTCTTGGATATCTCATATCGTTGAGTCCTTCCCTGTTCCTCAAACAATTTGCGAACATGTAGGAGAATGGATCTGGCATCCATCTTTTCATGTTGTCTCTGTAACTCAGGAGTCATAGAGCCCAACATATAGCACTGAGCAAGAGTGGAGTCATCAATGCACTTCACGTAGCGAGCGATCTCATCCTCGTTTGCCCCTTCTTCGGGCGTAGGTATCACTGTATCAAGGACGTACATGATTTTCTCCGCTGTGAGAACAATTCTCAAGTTACGGAGCCAATCCGTATAATTTGGACCAGTGAGGCGGTTGACATCAAGTATGTCACGTAAGGGATTTGAAAGCGACATTTTCGAAAAATAAAGATGCAGCAGAAATGAATAACATGCAGATTTTGCAAGAAATAAACTATCAAGATATGGACTTCTATCTTAATATGCTCCCACTATTTTACTAACGAGTCACGCGACACCCTCAGCACGTGAAACGGAAGTCTCCGGCAGACTTCTAGTGGGGATCAGGATCCAATCAGCGTCTTAGTGTAACCTCGAGGGACTCGACCAATCACACTAAGCCTAAAAGGTAGGCAACTCTTACCAATCACAACTCCTTGTGATTCCCATCCTGTTCGACCTCCGAATCACCATGGCCTCGAGGGACTCGACCAACCATGATGCTCGGTTAAGTCAACACCTTCGTTACAAGATGAGTCTGATTTGATAATATACCCTCGAGGGACTCGACCAAGTATACCATGCCCTCAAGTCACCGGTGACATCTCTATGTCATAAACAAGATAGCGAATCGTGATATAGGTGAGTCTCGAGGGACTCGACCAACTCAACCTACACCGGGAATCGGTTCCTACTTATAACGATGGAAGGCCACGTGGGTCAATCTAATTGCCTCACGTTTACCGACTTAATATTATCGAGAGATGTTTCTAAGATTTGGTCTCCTAATATGACATGTCACATATATACATATTTAATATATATCTACATCGCATGCAAATATATATACTTATCTAGTATGTGTATAAGCAATCACACCAGATGATCATGGACCACAACCTAATATGATTAGGCCCGAGCCAGTAGGCCTAATCACTCACATCAAGATCTATGTGTGCAACGGTGCATCTTCATGCCCTGTGATCGTCCATCTCGTCCTCGTCGGTTCCGTCGACATCTTGATGCATCTCCATGCATCACGATCGTTCGTCTCGTGGGTCCCGCTATCGCATCCACACTCCCGCTGCGCCTCCTCATGTGATTACAACTTAATCATAGGCACGCAAGCCCGACAATAAACGAGAAATATAATGGAGGCTCGCAGACCTCAATAATAATAATCATCCGTCCACACATCACATGGTCCATGATCATCCGTCCACACATCATACATCACATGTATAAATAATCATCATCATGTAGGACTACTAGATAATAATAAAAATAATAATCAACTAAACCTTTTAATTAATTAATATTTTCTAAAATCAGGGACATATAGGGAATTTCTGAATTTATAGGGGCATTTTCATAATTTGGACAAAAGACAGAAACTGGAATTTCTCAAATTCCTTAGGGCAAAACTGTCTTTTGCCCAGAAAACCCTAATGCCCTTTCCCCCCTACGCTGGTGCCGCTGCCGCCACCTTGCCGGCGGCGGCCTGTGCAGCGATTGAGGGCACTGCCCTCGCCTGCAGGCGGCACGCCCGCTGGCGACGCTGCCGCTGCGGGTGGGCGCCGCTGCCTCCGTAGGGGGTGCTGTCCCGCCGGGCGGCCGACCCTGTGGGGGGGGTTTCGCCCGCAGGAGCAACGGCGGCAGGCGCCGCTGCCCTATGGCGCCTCTGCCCGTGGGCTGCCAGCCCTACCGGCGGCAAGCCTACTGCAAGCAGGGCGCCGACCGGCTACTGCAGACGCAGCCCCTGTGCTGCCCGCCTTCGGCTGCGCTTCATGCACGAAGATCGAGGGCAGCAACTGTTGCTGCCCTTTCTCGCTTTTGCGTCACCGATTTTGACGTCAAAATTCTTCCTAAACACAACACACGTAGTTCAAAACCAATCATTCGCACGAACAACCCGGCTCTGATACCACTGTTGGAAAATCATGGGGGCGACATCACATGCGCAGCGGAAGAACAAGAAAACAAAATCCCCGATTCCCAAAAAGATGTTCGTCGTCGTGCGAAGATTGGTACGCAAAAATTCACGAAACATGAAACTGCGTATAAAGTAGATTGTGTAACCTAGGGAGATCGTATATCCCTGTTTCTTTGCAGATCCTTAGGAGAGGGTGAAGGAGATCAAGCGTCCTCCTCTCTAGCGATGATCCACACAGTAGGGTTGCGTGGAGAGGGTGAGGAGAATAGGAAAGGCAAGCAAAGACTCTAGCCTATGAGGCTCTGAATCCCTCCTATTTATAGAGGTCCCTTGTCAAACCCTAATGGGTCCTCCCCTAGTGGGTATTGGATCTGCATCCAATAAGACAAGGGCTCCGTCGGATATCTCATATCCGAACCTCTACTCATCGTAATGCCTACCATATGTGTGTGACCCTCTAGGCCCAATATCGAGCTGGCCGTGAGTCATACCTGTCAGAACTCCTTCTAACTCAGTGAATTATTATCTCTGTAATAATTCACTTGACTCATCGACTACGGAAGTACTAGGCCACTACGCCGTAGTCCCCTGACGATACAGGGGAATCCAATCCATTGGACCGGTCTGTCCTCAGTTATCGTGTACCTATAATCCCTAATCCATCTAATATCCCAGAGACCATATATCGAGCATGGTGTTGTCAGACCCATACGGTTTCTACTCGAGTCTCGCTCTAATCGGATTCTCCCGGAGAACTCTTTCTCTCTCAACCCGAATGACCCTGGCCATGGATTTGTTTGAGCAAGAACACATGGGATATTCCTCTCATGACGCCGAGAGTGGATGATCCTCTATCGACACTCAATAGCCCTCGTAAGATCGACTACCACTCCCAATGACCAACTATACTAGATCTGGGATAGCCAAACCTATAAGTCTGGTATCAAAGAGTGGAGCACTCATACAGGACATCCTTGGTGTCTCAAGTCTAAGGACTAGATACACCACTAGGACTACGGAATCGCTGTCTGACAATAAGGCATTATCAACCATCCAGCATTCCGTAAGCGGATCAATCAGTGAACTCATTCTCCAATGAGCACCTGTACTGTATCCCTAGTATCCCTACACGAGCAACTATGAGACCAGCTGTATCCATCATATGGACGGGTATACAGCACACTAGTCTATCCGGTTATCACGATGTCCCTCTCGAGTAACCTATGACCGGGATTATTTAGGATATGTGTTTAAAGGTGAATCGATCTCATTATCGTGATCTCATCACGATCCGATTCCCATTGCACAAATCCAAGGATATCACAATATATATATGCACATATGCAATAGTTATAAAGTGATATACGCCAAAATATAATAAGCAAAAAGATTCTGTATCAAGTCACACGTGCCATCACTCACGTGATTGGCTTGCTGGGCACCTATGACTAGCAGGATGAACATCTACATACTTCCAATCCTTGGGTAAGGATGTTTCGGAAGTGGATGTATCCAAGTTGCTAGTTGGAGAAGAGGTTTCATTTAAATTCAAAGTATCAAAATTAACATCATCATCAAAATCATTTTTTTTTAATTTCAAAAATCTCATTAAAAAGAACATGAATGGATTCTTCTATAATCTAGGTTCTTTTATTAAAGATACGAAATGCTTTAGAAATCTAAGAATAGTTAAGAAAAATTCTTTCATCGAATTTAGCATCAAATTTTCCTAAGGCATATTTTTCATTCAAGATAAAACACTTTAACCTAAAAACTTTAAAATATGAAACATTGGGTTTTTTGTTGTTTCATAACTCATAAAGAGTTTTGGTGAGTAAGGGACTTACTAGAACTCTATTCATTACATAGCATGCCATGTTTACGGCTTCGGCCCAAAAATATTTAGGTAGGCTATGTCCATTCAACATGGTTCTTGCCATTTCTTGTAAATTTCTATTCTTTCTTTCTACTACTCTATTTTGTTAAGGATTTCTTGGAGTAGAGAAGTTGTGGTTGTATTCATTAGATTCACAAAATTCTTGAAAATCACGGTTTTGAAATTCACCACTGTGATCACTTCAAATTGACGAAATCATAAAAACTTTTTCATTTTGAACACATTTACAAAACTTAGAGAAATACCTAAAGCATTTACTTTTGTGCGCCAAAAAATAAGTCCATGTGTATCTACTATAATCATCTATAATGACAAGAGCGTATTTGCTACCTTCTAGGCTTGATATAGAAATTGGTCCGAACAAGTCCATATGGATTAATTGCAAAGATCTAGAGGTGCTTAATTAATTCTTAGGTTTGAAGTTTCTTTTTATTTGTTTTCCTAATTGACAAGCATCACACACATTATCTTTGATGAACTTGATATGAGGAATTCCTCTTACAAGTTTTTTAGATGAAATTTGGGTGATTAGTTTCATGCTAGCATGATCTAATCTCCTATGCCAAAGCCAAGCATCATCATTCAAAATCGAAAAACATATTTCATTACAAAGATCATTAATGTTAATGTTGTATACGTTATTTTATTTTAATGCAATCATAGATGTATTTTTGTGTGATTTTTCAATAATGCAAGCATTAGATTCAAATTTAACAATATATCCTTTATCACACAATTGACTAATGCTCAAGAGGTTATGTTTTAAACCATCAACTAACAAAACATCCTCAATAAAGAAGTTGGATTTGTTACCTATGGTTCCTTTGCCAATGATTTTACCCTTGTTGTTGTCTCCGAAGGTGGGACATCTTTCGTCTATGCTAGTGAGCTTAGAGAATTGAGATAGATCTCCGGTCATATGCCTTGAGCATCCACTATCAAGTTACCATCTTTTGCTCCTAGCTTGTGATGGTTTACGTTTCTACAAAAGAGGATGATTTTTAGGTACCTATTTAACTTTGGGTGCCTCAAAAACCGATCTAAATTGCTTATCATGTTGCGTGAAAGTTTTTACGGTTCCTTTAGGAACCCAAATCAATTTGTTGGGACTACACTTTTTAAACGGATAATGATAAGCTTTATATCCACATTTGCAACAAAAGTTGCATTTGTTTTGAGGCGAAATATGCAATATGGGGCCTTTAACGAAGGTGGTTGGATTTTGGTGAGAGCTTCTCACAAATCCGATTTCACTTCTTTTATAAACATGACCCTTATTGGTAAGGATCATGTTTAAGGACTTGCTACTTACCTCGAATTTCTTCAAGGTATCCTTGAGTAGCAAGTTTTCCTTTTTAAGTATTTCTAAATCATGACATTTCGTACATGGAGGTAAACCATCATTATGCTCAATTTTTAGTTTATCAAAATTACTAACAAGAGAATCATGCTTATTTTTTAACAATTTATATTTTTTACTAATTATTTTGCATTCATCAAATAAATCATGAAAAGTATTTAATAATTCATCAAATGATAAATTTGCATCAATTGAACTTGATACCTCCTCTCCAAGGGCCATTAGTGCATAGTGAGCAACTTGCTCGGTGTTGGGCTCCTCTTCTTCGAATGCGCTTGAGTCATCCCATGTTGCTTTGAGTGCCTTCCTCTTCAGTGTCCTCTTCTTAGCTTGGGGACATTCACTCTTGTAATGTCCCAGCTTATTGTATTCGTAGCAAATTACTTGATCTTTCTTGGGTTCAAATTTATTTTTAGTATCATTTTTAAATTTGTTTCTTTTAATATATTTTTTGAATTTCCTTGTTAAAAGTGCCAAGTAATCATCAAAGTCCTCATCACTTGAGTTTTTTCTCAAGTGGTCTTTTTATGTTCTTAGTGTCATATCTTTCCTGTTCTTTAGAAGGGTGTCCTCAAGCTCTTCATGAGCTTTGCATGTCATTTCATAGGTCATTAATGACCCAATTAATTCTTCAAGAAGAAAGTTGTTTAAATATTTGGCCTCTTGAATGACCGTGACTTTAGGGTCCTAACTCTTTGGAAGGGATCTTAAAACTTTATTAATGAGCTCAAAATCCGAAAAACTTTTATCAAGTCCTTTTAGACCATTGACGACATCCGTAAAACGGGTGTACATGTCTCCAATGGTCTCACTCGGTTTCATTCGAAATAATTCATAAGAATGCACTAAAAGGTTAAATTTTGACTCTTTCACTTACATGTGCCTTCATGAGTCACTTCGAGTGTGTGCCAAATATCAAAAGTCGTTTCATAAATCGAAACACCATTGAACTCGTTTTTATCTAATGCATAAAATAAGGCATTCATAGCCTTTGCGTTTAAAGTGAAAGTCTTCTTCTCTAATTCATTCAAATAGATCATTGGAAGAGAAGACTTTTGAAATCTATTTTCTACAATGTTCCAAAGCTCAAAATCCATAGAAATTAGGAAGATTCTCATTCGAGTCTTCCAATAGGTGTAATCTATCCTATTAAACATGGGCAGACGTGTAATTGAGTAACCCTCTTGGTTTCCGACAAATGCCATCTCTTTTAGTTTTTAATCCAACTGAGAGTGAACTTCGCTCTGATACCAATTGTTAGGATCAAGAGCGCAGCACTAAGGGGGGTGTGGGTTTCCCTTAGTAATTGAGTAACCCTCTTAGTTTTTAATCCAACTGAGAGTGAACTTCGCTCTTGGTTTCTGACAAATGCCATCTCTTTTAGTGCAGTGGAAAACTTTTGCTATTTCACAAAACCTTGTTTCAATTAAAGTCGATTCAACGAGAATGATCTCAACTCAATTCATTTCGAAAGAAATTTGAGCTTGAAATCTTAAGTGAAAATGCAAGAGAAGACTAAGTGATTTGCAGCAATGTAAATCACACAAATGAAAAAAACATAGATTTCGTAAAGTCTTCGTAGAAAGCCGATCTCGGAAGATGTTTTATGTCAAAGTGAATGTAGACGTATTTAAAGCACAGTAAGGAGGAGAGGCAGTTTGCTATAAAGGAAAGATGCTCAAAGTAAATGCAAACCAAGATTTTAGAGTGGTTCGGTCAACATGACCTACATCCACTATCGGCTTCATCCTTCGATGAGGTCACCAGTGTCCACTAGAGGCCTTCCTTCAATAGGTGAAGGCCAACCATCCTTTTACAGCTTTTCTCCTTTTGTTGGGCGTTGGAGACAACCCTTACAAGTTTCACTCCTCTCTTGAATTTTCTCAACACTTAGAAGAAAGGAGGAGAATTCTAGCTTTTACAACACTTTTAAGGCCTCAAGACTCAAGAGTAATTCAAGAATTTCGTTGCCCTTCATGCAAGAAAGGGTGGGGTATTTATAGACCCCAATGAGTTAAAAAATGGAGCCTAAAAGTGTCAATTCCCGGATTTTCGGGGTCCTGACGGTACCACCGTCATTACTGGGCAGTACTATCGCTTGTCATTGGGCACTAGGCGGTACTATCGCTCAGTCTGGATAGTACTACCGCTTGACAACGCTCGAAGACCGAGCTTTGGTGGTACTATCGCTTGATAGGGGCGATACCACCGCTGGCAGTAATAACTGCTGGCAGTACCACTGCCTGACAAGGGCTCCCAAAACTCTTGGGAGACTCAGTCTCCCAATAGTGCCACCGCCGGCCAGGATTTCAGGGACCGAATGAGCTATTCCATTCGGCCCAATTTGGGTCTATTAAGGGCCCAATTGACCCCTGATTAAGTTAGTGGGATCACCTCCCAATCCTAACTTAATCTATAATCTAACTACGATAATTAAGACATCATTACTGCAATTCATGTTCCGGTGCATCAATCGCTTCTTCCGACGAGTTTTCAGCGTACTTCCGGCGAATATCCGATAAACTCTTGGCGATACTCCGGCGGACTCCAGGTAAGCTTCTGGACTTTATGACGATCTTCTTGGTGAGTTCCGATGAGCTTCTATGGCAAGCTACTGGACTTCTCAACTAGTTCCCGTAGAACTTCCGATGAACGTCCGGACTTCTAACGAACTCTCGAACTCCCAATGTGATCTTGGTCTTGACTCCGGCATAACACCTGCTGTATGTCTTACTGCCATCATAGTTAATCCTGTACACTTTTCTCAATATATAGATTAGATCAACAAATGACAATTGACTTCATCATCAAAATCTGAGATTCAACATGTTGTAATAATAAATTTTCCTTTTTGCATGAATCTAATCCTTCACATTTAGTGCAAGAGTTTAACATTCAATTATCATGCTCATTTTTTAAAATTTCAAATTCTTTAGAAAGAGAAGCATGATCCTATTTTAGCACTTTATAATTTTTACTAACCAATTTAAATTTACTATACAAATAATTGAATGCATTAAATAATTCATTGTAATGTAAAGACATTTCGGTTGAGTCATTTACCTTATCGTCGAGAGCCATTAAGGCTAGTTCGCCACCTCGCCTTTGTTGGTTTGTTCCTCATCTTCAGATGTACTCGATTCATCTCAAGTCACCTTGAGTGCTTTCTTCTTCTTTGATAGCTTCTTCTTTTTAAGTTCATTTTTGTTCTTAGTTTCATGTTTTATGAATTTTTTAAATTTTCTTATAAGGAGTTCAAGGTCATCATCACTTGAGCTTTCGCTTGAGTGGTCTTCTTTTGTTCTAAGTGTCAAATCTTTCATATTCTTTGGAAGGTTATTTCATGTTAGTCATATGTAATACATGTCATTTCATAGGTCGTTAAAGACCTAATAAGTTCTTCAAGCGAAAAATTGTTCAAGTCTTTTGATTCTTATATTGCCGTTACTTTTAAGTTCCAACTTTTTGGAAGAGATTTAGAGCACTGTTTACAAGTTCAAGATTAGAAAAATATTTACCAAGAGCTTTCAAACTATTGATTATATCTGTAAAATGGGTGTACATATCAACAATAGTTTCGCTTGGCTTCAATCGAAATAATTCATAATCATGAATGAAAAGATTTATCTTAGATTCTTTTATTCTATTCGTGCCTTCATAAGTTACTTCTAGTGTGTGTCAAATCTTATATGTAATTTCATATAAAGAAATATGATTAAACTTATTTTTGTTCAAAGCATAAAATAGAGTATTCATAGCTCTAACATTTAAAGAAAAAGTATTCTTCTCCAAATCATTCTATTCATTCATCGGTTTGGAAGACTTTTGAAAACTGCTTTCAATAATATTCCATAAAACAAAATCCATAGAAAGTAAGAAAACTCTCATTCGAGTTTTCTAATACGTGTAGTCCATCCCATTAAACATAGGAGGACGAATAATAGAGTGACCCTCTATATTATTGGTAAAAGCCATTCTCTTAGGTGTTAAACCAACTGAGAAAAACTTAGTTCTTATACCAATTATTAGGACCATTTCGGGGAGGGGGGGGGGGGGGGGGGCTGTGTGAATTAGTGCTTTTGTAAAACTTCGATAATTTGAAAACTCGTTCGATAAAGTTTGTATCAAAAAGATGAGTTTAATTTGAAAGAATTTGTAAGCGTAGTGAATAAATAAATCAGTTTACAATATAAATGAAAAGAATAAAATAAATGTAAACTAGATTTATAATGGTTTGGTCATTGTGACTTACATCCACTCCCGATTCCTCTTCACTCGAGGCCACCAGCTTCCACAACCGATCTTTTTTCAATGGGCGAAGATCAATTACCCTCTTACAACTCTTTCTCCTTTTCACAGGCTTAGGAGAGAATCTTTATACCTCTCTTTTAGACATCACTCCTCACTTAGAAAACTTCTAACTCTAGGAGGAAGAGACTCTTGTTAGGGACAGGGGTTGGCACTAAGAAGGGGGGTGAATTAGTACAGCGGTAAAATCACGTCGGTTATGAAAATTTCTTCATACGTTGAAAACTGATTTCAGAAACTTAACTTGAAAGCATGTTCGTAAAAGTATTGAAGGCAGTTTGCAATTAATATAAATTGCAAGAAGGAAATGTAAACTAGATTTTATAGTGGTTTGATCGTCATGACCTATATCCACTCCGTTTATTCCTCTTCCGTTGAGGCCATCGGCATCCACTATTGGTCTTCTTTCATTGGGCGAAGACCAACTATCATTTTATGTTAGGTTCGGAGCGGCACTAAGAGGGGGGGTGAATTAGTGCAGCGGATTAAAACTTCGGTTTTAGACAAATCTTTCGTACGATAAGTAATCGGAATTGGAAGTGCTTAACTTAAAAGCGTATTCGCAAAGTTGTGTAGTAAATGTAATGAGGAAATAAAGCAGTAAGAGGGTTTGCAGTAATGTAAATAGCAGTAATGAAATGCAAACCAGAGATTACGCTGTTTTTAAAGTGGTTCGGTCAAGTGACCTACATCCACTTGCGAGGCCCCTCTTCGATGAGGCTCCCACCTTCCACTAGCAAATCTCTTGAAAGGGAAGGGTGAATACCCCTCTTACAACTTTTACAAGCGGTTCACTCTCTTACAGATTTTCAGCAAGAAAGAAGGAGGTGAACACTAGCAAATGAAAACAAGAAAGGCAAAGACTCTTCTAAGACTTTTCTCTCAATTACTTACTGCTCAAAAGTTGTTCTCTCAGCTGAGATTTGAGGGGTATTTATAGGCCTCAAGAGGATTCAAATTTTGGGCTCCAAAATTTGAATTCTCTTTGGGTTCCCGGTGCTGGAGGTGCCACTGCCCAGCCAAGCGGTGCCACCGCCCAGCGCTCGGGTGCTGGACGGTGCAACCGCCCAGCCAAGGAGGTGTCACCGCCCATCTCTCGGGTGCTGGGCGGTGCCACCGCCTGGCTCTTCGATTTCCCTGGTTTGGCTTAATTTTAGCCCAAACCATATCTGACTTTGGGCCCAGTTGGCCCCTAACCAGGATATAGGATTATCTCTTAATCCTAATCCTAATTACAAGTGAACTACATAACAAAAAACACATCCTAAGCAAGCTTTCAACCGCGAACGTCGAGTCTTGTTTCGGCGAGCTTTCCGACAAACTTCTTACGACGGACTCCCAGCAAGCTCTCGAACTTGTGATGACTTTAACGAGTAGCCGAGCCTTCTCGGTGATCTCCGTGAACCTCCGACGATCTCTTCGGCGAACTTCCGAAAATTCTGACAGGTTCCCGATTTCTTCTCGATTGGTTCCGGCAACATCTCCGACGATTCTTCGGACTCTTAAACGTCCATCGAACTTGACTCCGGTATACTTGCTTTGTGTTTTCTGGTTATCGTAGTTAATCCTACACACTTAGCTCAATAATATGGATTATATCAATTAACCCATCAATTGATTTTATCATCCAAATCCGAGATTCAACATTTTACACCCCTCTTCTCCTTTTCACAGGTTTAGGAGTCAACATTTACAAGCAAACACTCCTCCAAAATAGAATTCTAAACTTAGACTATAGGAGGAGATTTCTCTAGTGATTACAACAATATTTTCTCACTTTTAAATACTCTGTGCTTGTGTGCTTTAACCAGAGATGAGAGGGGATATTTATAGGCCTCAAGTTGATTCAAACTTGGAGCCTAAAAACATATTATCCCGGGTTTCCTAGGTCCGAGCGGTACCTGTTAGGATCAAGAGCACTAAAAGGGGGGGGTGAATTAGTGCAGCGGAAAACTTTCGACGATTAAAAAAGTGTTCGTACGATAAAAGTAATTTCAGTAAGAAAGCCGATTCGTAAATCACTTTAACTTTTGATTAAGCGAGATGCAGCAAAGATATAAATGCAGTTTGCAGTTATGGTTCAAATCAGATAGTAGGCGCAAACTGAAATATGATATTCGTACGAAAAAAACTGATTTACGTCTAAATGCTGATTCGTAAATCACTTGATTAAGCGAGATGCAGTTAAAGCAAGGATATAAAGACAGTTTGCAGTTATGATAGAAATCAAAATGTAAGCGCAAATTGAAATATGATGATCGTACGATAAAACTGATTTACGTCTAAACGCCGATTCGGAAAGTGCAAAGCTTGAAACCCAATCGTATATGCGCACAAAGCAGTAAGCTTTTGAGGAGGTTTGTAGTAAAGATAATGTGCTCAAAGTAAATGCAAACCGAGATTTAGAGTGGTTCGGTCAATCTTGACCTACTCCACTTTTGGCTTCCTCCACCGACGAGGTCACCGAAGTCAACTAGAGGCCTTCCTTCAATAGGCGAAGGCCAACCACCCTTTTACAGTTTCACTCCTTTTGACGGGCTTAGGAGACAACCCTTACAGTATTTCCTTTCCTCTCTTAACAGATTAGAACTTGGAAGAAAAGAGGAAGAAGAACTTTCAACTCATACAATACTTTTGAGCTCTAAAAATCATAAAGTAAAATCAGAATTTCGGTGGTTTCTGGGTGCCCTTTCAGTGCTGAAAGGGTGGGGTATTTATAGGCCTCAACCCAGTTTGAATTTGGAGCTCAAAACTGTCAATTCCCGAAATTTCGGGATCTGGCGATTGCACCGCCTGACTGAGGCGGTGCTGGCAGAGCTCGAAGACTGAGCCTCTGGGGGGTGCCACCTCCTGTCAGGGGCGGTTGCACCTCCTGCCAGAGCTCGAAGACCGAGCTCAGGCGGTGCCACCGCCTGACTGAGGCGGTTGCACCGCTCAGCCAGAGCTCGAAGACCGAGCTCAAGCGGTGCCACCTCCTGTCAGGGGCGGTTGCACCGCCTAGTCTCGCTCGGAGACTGAGCCCAGGCGGTGCCACCGCCTGGCTGGGACGGTTCAACCGCTTGGCAGAAATCAGGGTCCGAATGGGTTGATCCATTCGGCCCAATTTGAGTTTTTCAGGGGCCCAATTGCCCCAAGATTAAGTTAATGGGATCACCTCCCATTTCCAACTTAATCATTGTGCTAACTACGATACTTCATAAGACATTTATTGCAACTTGCTCCGGTGCGTCAATCGCTTCTTCCGGCGAGCTTCCGGCGAACTTCCGTCGATCATTCGATGAACCCTCGGTGATGCTCCTGTGGACTTCCGGCAAACTCCTAGACTTGCGACGATCCACTTGGTGAGTTCCGACAAGCTTCTTTGGCAAGCTCATGGACTTCTCGGATTTGTTCCCTCAGAACCTCCGACAATTGTCCGAACTTCCGTCGAACTCTCGAACTCCCAACGTGATCATTGTCTTGATTCCGGCGCAACTCCTGCTACATGTCTTTCTTCCATCGTAGTTAATCCTGCACACTTAAAACAAAACTTCGATCGAGACAATTAATCCTAAGCAATTAACCAAGTTGTCCGGCATGTCATTGGTCTCTCGATGCTTCATCCGATTCTTCGTCGCATCGTCCTCTCCTGCAGCCTATTGCCCAATCGGCCAGTTGACTCCGTAACTCCGATATCCTTGGCACAATACCCGCTCTTCTTGGCCCGATGCCCGAGTCCACGGCCCGAAGCCTTCTATCGATACGTCGACCGATCCATCGGCCCGACGTCCAATCTTCTGACATGTTCCTTCGGCACAACATGATTTTCCTGCTTTAATTGTCTCATCCTGATCGAAGCATCCTGCGTCACTCAAAATGCAGATTAAATCATAAACATATATTAAGTAGTTTCATCATCAAAATACGATATTCAACAGTACCACCGCTTGTGTTGGGCGGTACAACTGCCAGCGTCAGTCTAAACTAACACTGCACTAGGTGGTACCACCACCCAGTCTGGCATTACCACCACCCAAACTGGCGGTACCATCGCCAGACACAGTCTCGAAGACTGTGGCATGATGGTGCCACTTCTTGGGTCACTGTTTGGGTCTTTCATTGGGCCCAACATAGTCCTTACATGGGCCCAACTAGCCCTTAATTGGGTCGACCCAAATCCAATCCCAATTACGTGCTAACTACAAAATCTAAAGCATACTTAAGCTAAACAAGTCCCTAGGTCTTGGTTTCTTTCGGCGAGCTTCCGGTGAACTTCTGACGATCTCCGGGCAATGTTCCAATGGACTTCCAGCAAGCTCTTGGACTTCACGATGATCTTCTTGGCGAGTTCTAAGGAGCTTCTTCTGGCAAGCTCCTGGACTTCTCGGCTGGTTCTTGCAAAACTTCCGACGAACATTTGGACTTCCGACGAACTCTCAAACTCCTAATGAAATCGCATCCTTGACTCCGGGACTTTATTTTGCTTCATACCTTGCTATCGTAGTTAATCCTACACATGTAAAACACACTTTGATCTAGACAATTATTACTAAGCTTGAATCATGTTGTCCGGCATGTCATTGGTCTATTGACGCTTCGTATGATTCTTCGGTGCATCGTCCTCTCTTGCGGCCTATTACCTAATCGGCTAGTTGACTCTGCAACTCCGATATCCTTGGCGTAATATCCACTCTTCTTGGCCCGATGCCTGAATCCATGGCCCGATGCCCGAATCTATGGCTCGAAGCCTTCTATCGATACGTCGATCGATCCTCCGGCTCGACATCCAATCTTCTGACATGTTTTCCTCCAGCTTGACATGATTCTTCCTACTTTAATTGTCTCTCATTGATCGAAGCATCCTACGTCACTCAAAACACAGATCAAATCATTAACACTTATCAATTGGTTTCATTATCAAAATACGAGATTCAACAATCTCCTCCTTTTTTATGATGACAACCAATTGATGACAGAGTTAACCTTAACTGCCCCTATCATTATGCCATATTGATAGAAAACTCTTGGATTCAGAAATCCAAGCAAACATTCCATGATTAAAATCATGCATAACATCAACATACTTCTCCCCCTTTGTCATCAACAAAAAGGAGAAGTTCAATTATCAAGTGTTTGAGATACAAGTTCAAATCGTTGCATAATAAACATCAAGTTTTATCATCATGCAAGCTAGCAAAAATTTTGAATTTTACAAGTTTGTAAATTTTGATAGATGTGTAAGTTTAGCATTTTTGCTTCTTGAGATAGGCAAGATAGCACTTTTGTTTCTTTTGAGATAGCAACTCTTTGCTTCTCTTTAGATTACAAGTTAGCAATTCTAGCAAGTTTTACATCATGCCAGTTAACAAATTTGCTTTTCTTTGCGATGTGCAAGATAACATATTTTTGCATCTTCTTGAAATATACAAGCTAGCAAACTTAGTGATGTTCAAGATAGTAAGTTCTTTCTTTTCTTTTGAGAAGTGCACACTAGCAATTCTTTCTCCCCCTTTGTCATTTTCAAAAAGAAAAGAAGAACAATACAATAGTGCAATTCATTTCCTTTTACTTCAATCTTCAAATCATGACAAAGGATAAATAACAAAGATGAAAAATTAAGTTATAAATGTCAAAACAATTTTTCATCATAAATATTTCATCCTTGCATGTATCATTATCATAAGTTGAAGTATAGCATGCATAATACCAAATCATCATGTATATTTCTAAAATATAAAATTATCATTATATGTATGATTCCAAATCATTATTAATATTCCAATCATTATTTCAATCATAAAAAAATGAAAGATATCAAAGATTCATAGAGAAATCTCATGTATCAAATATCGAGAAATCAAGATAATGATTCATATATAAAAAAATCACAAGTTATAATCCAGAGAAAAATCATCATTTATCTTCAAATCATTCAACTTGTTAAATCAACAAAGTCATTTTTGAGAGATTCATAAAAATGATACACATAGATTCATCAAAATCCTTAAGATGGAGATGTTTCATTTTAAGTTGTTGGTTTCATACAAGTATGCCTTTATCTTTCTATGCCAAATAAAAACATGCATCAATCATTTAGGATCAAAAAATAAATTTCGTCATAAAAACCATCAAGGTCAATAAACCATAAATTATCATGTATAACTTTAAAATCTCATTCATAAAATCGTCAATTATGGTATCAAAACATTTAATATTTTCATTACATCATAATGTCATGCAAGATAATCATTTATAATACAAGATGTCATTCGAGAATAAAAGTGAAGGATCTTGATTTATATAATGAAATTATCAAGTTTTGATTCTGAGAATTCAATATCAATGATATAGATAAAGATTTTCCTATAGCAAATAAAGTCATGGGAGGACACATATAGGATATCGATTCATGCATTCAAACATTATTATTTCAACTCATCATGCATAGTTTCAAAAGATAAATTTATTAAGCACTATCATTATGCATCATTACATTATTTCATCAAGCATGATTTCATAAAGTGTTTTTAGTCAAAAGTAATACGGAAATCATTAAGATACACATTATCATTAAAAATCTAGCATGATTTAAGTCTAACATTTTGTTCCTTTATCATAACACATGCAATTTTCATGATTATTTTCAAAATTACTAGATAAGCATGATTTCTAATTTTTTACATTTTTATTTATTAAATATGTAATTATTAAGAAAAATAACTAAACTAAATTGAAAATAACTCATGAAAAAATGATTGAATCTCGGATTTTGATGATGAAATCAATTGTCATTTGTTTATCTAATCTATATGTTGAGAAAAGTGTACATGATTCATTATGATGACAGTAAAACATGCAGCAGGTGTTATGCTGGAGTTAAGATCAAGATCACGTTGGGAGTCTGAGAGTTCGTCGGAAGTCCGGACGTTCGTCGGAAGTTCTATGGGAACCAGCCGAGAAGTCCAGGAGCTTGCCATAAAAGCTCGTCGAAACTCGCCAACAAGATTGTCGCGAAGTCCATGAGCTTGCCGGGAGTCCACCAGAGCATCGCTGAGGGTTCGTCGGATGTTCGCTAAAAGTTCGTCGGAAGCTCGTCGGAAGAAGCGATTGACACATCGAAACACAGAATTGCAGTAATCATGTCGTAATTGTCGTAGTTAGAGTATAGATTAAGTTAGGGTTGGGAGGTAATCCCACTAACTTAATTAGAGGCCAAGTGGGCTCTTAACATACCCAAATTGGGCTGAATGGAACAACCCATTTGGACCTAGAATTCCTGGTCGGCGGTGGCACCGCTAGGGCCGATGGTTGCACCGCCCAGGAGACTCGGTCTCCTAGGGATTCTGGGCGATAGTACCGCCCCTATCAAGCGGTGGTACCGTTGGCAATTATTGCTGCCAGTGGTGGTACCCCCCCGTCAGGCGGTGGTACCGCCTGAGCTCGGTCTTCGAGCGTTGTCAAGCGGTAGTACTGCCCAGACTGAGTGGTAGTATCGCTCAGTATTCGATGACAGGCAGTAGTACCACCTAGTAATAGTGGTGGTACCGCTAGGACCCAAAAATCCAGGAATGGACACTTTTAGGCTCCATTTTCAAACTCATTGGGGCCTATATAAACCCCACCCTTTCCTGCATGAAAGGGCACACAAAACTTGTTTTAATCTTGAGTCTTTGAGGCATTAAAGTGTTGAAAAAGCTAAAGTTCTCCTCCTCCTTTCTTCTAATTGTTGAGATTATTCAAGAGAGGAGTGAAAACTTGTAAGGGTTATCTCCTAAGCCCGTCAAAAGGAGAAAAGCTATAAAAGGGTGGTTGGCCTTCGCCTATTGAAGGAAAGCCTCTAGTGGATGTCGGTGATCTTATCGGAGGAGGAAGTCGATAGTGGATGTAGGTCACGTTGACCGAACAACTCTAAAATCTCGGTTTACATTTACTTTGAGCATCTTTTCTTTATAGCAAACTGCCTCTCCTCCTTACTGTGCTTTAAATGCATTTACATTCGCTTTGACGTAAAACATCTTCCGAGATCGGTTTTCTACGAAGACATTACGAAATCTATGTTTTTGTGATTTACACTACTACAAATCACCTTAGTCTTCTCTTACATTTTCACTTTAGACTTCAAGCTCAAATTCCTTCCGAAATGAATTGAGTTGAATCGGCTTTAATCAGAATATGGTTTTTGAAATCATGAAAGTTTTCTGCTGCACTAATTCACACCCCCCCCTTTTAGTGTGCTCTTGATCCTATCAATTGGTATCAAAGCAAGGTTCACTCTCAGTTGGATTAAAACCTAAGAGAGCTGGCATTTGCCGGGAACCAAGAAGGTCACTCAATTACACGTCCGCCCATACTCAATGTGACAGATTACACCTATTGGAAGACTCGAATGAGGAGCATTAATGATGATTGTATATTTTATGATTTGGCAAGATGCATGCAATGATGAAATATTCATGAATTTGAAATGATGTATGCAATACTTATGACAATGATGTACATGATGTATTGCATATGATATGTATCATGAATGATTTAAATGATGAATGTTTGGTATCATGATCAACATGTTGATAAATGCTTAAAAATTTTAGTATCATGTATGACATACCCATTAATGATGATTGATTTATTTTTCGGTATCATGCATGAAAAATAAGGCTTTCGAAATTGTGTATGTTTTAATTTGAATACATAATGATGCACAAATAAAATTGATACTTACCTTTATTATAATCTAAAAATTGAAAAAAGGGTCTTCCCTTCTTTTTGACAATGACAAAGGGGGAGCAAGAATTTCTAGTGTGGACATCATGAAAAGAGGCAAACTAGCTAGCTTACACAATTCAAGATGAAAGCAAAAATTACACTCCTCTAAAGAGAAGATGCAAATGTAACACTTGCCAAATTGTTTGCTTGCCTCATGTAAAACATTATCTCTTGCTAGTTTGGCATTTTGCTAGCTTGCACTTTACAAAGAAAGCAAAAATGACACTTCTCAAAAGAGAAGAAAGAGCTTGTTATCTTGAACATCACAAGCTTGCCAAACAAAAATTGCAAAACTGCTATCTTGCCTATCTCAAGAAGCAAAACTTGCATATCGTAAAAATTTGCTAGCTTGCAACTTGCATATTTCAAGAAGCAAGAGTTGCCTTCTTGAACATCTCTAAATTGCTAGCTTGCAAGTTCTAAAATGTTGTAACATTGCTAGCTTGCATGTTTTAAAAGTGCTATCTTGTATGCTGTAAAACTTGCATATCTAAAACTTGATAGCTTGAATGTTCTAAGCATGATGTAACATTTGCTAAATTTTTTGGCTTTAAAACTGCATGATGATAAAACTTGATATTATGTTTTTCATGCAATGAGTTGAACCAATATCACAAACACTTGAATGTGGTACTTCTCCTTTTTGTTGATGACAAAAGGGGAGAAGTATGTTGATGACATGACATGTTATGCATAAGTTTATACATAAGTTCATGATGACGTGTTGTAAGTATTCATGATGAATATTGCAATGACTTGAATTCAGTTTGAATTCAAGATTCTATCAATATGGCATATTGAAATGGGGAGTTTGTTTAAACTCTGGGAGTTAAGTTTAACTCCGTCACCAAGTAGTTGTCATCATAAAAAAAGGGGAGATTGTTGAATCTCGTATTTTGATGATGAAACTACTTGATATATGTTTATGATTTAATCTGCGTTTTGAGTGACGCAGGATGCTTCGATCAGGATGAGACAATTAAAGTAGGAAAATCATGTTGTGCCATAGGAACATGTCAGAAGATTGGACGTCGGGCCGGTGGATCGGTCGACGTATCGATAGAAGGCTTCGGGCCGTGGACTCGGGCATCGGGCCAAGAAGAGCGGATATTGTGCCAAGGATATCGGAGTTGTGGAGTCAACTAGCCGATTGGGCAATAGGCTGCAGGAGAGGACGATGCGCCGAAGAATCGGACGAAGCGTCGAGGGACCAATGACATGCCGGACAACTTGGTTAATTGCTTAGGATTAATTGTCTCGATCGAAGTTTTGTTTTCAGTGTGCAGGATTAACTACGATGGAAGAGAGACATGCAGCAGGAGTTACGCCGAAGTCAAGACAATGATCATGTTGGGAGTTCGAGAGTTCGACGGAAGTTCGGACAGTTGTCGGAGGTTCTGCGGGAACAAATCCGAGAAGTCCATGAGCTTGCCAAAGTAGCTCGTCGAAACTCGCCAAGTGGATCGTCGCAAGTCCAGGAGTTTGCCGGAAGTCCGCAGTAGAATCACCGAGGGTTCATCGGATGATTGACGGAAGTTCGCCGGAAGCTCGCCGGAAGAAGCAATTGACGCACCGGAGCAAGTTGCAGTAAATGTCTTAGGAAAAATTGTAGTTAGCACAATGATTAAGTTAGAAATGGGAGGTGATCCCATTAACTTAATCTTGGGGCAATTGGGCCCCTGAAAGACCCAAATTGGGCCGAATGGATCAACCCATTCGGACCCTGATTTCTGGCGGGAGGTGCAACCGCCCCAGCCAGGAGGTAGAACCACATGGGCTCAGTCTCCGAGTGAGACTGGGCGGTGCAACCTCCCCTAACAGGAGGTAGCACCACCTGAGCTTGGTCTTCGAGCTCTAGCAGGTGGTGCAACCGCCCCAGTCAGGAGGTGCAACAGCCTGAGCTCGGTTTTCGAGCTCTGGCAGAGATGTGCAACCGCCCCTAACAGAGGTGGCACCGCCCAGAGGCTCAGTCTTCGAGCTCTGCCAGGCGGTGCAACCGCTCCAGTCAGGAGGTGTAATCGCCCGATCCCGGAATTCTGGGAATTGACAGTTTTGAGCTCCAAATTTGAACTGGGTTGGGGCCTATAAATACCCCACCCATTCAGCACTGAAAGAGCACAGACATACACCGAAATCTTGATCTTTTTCTGTGATTCTTAGTGCTCAAAATTGTTGTAAAGGCCAAAAGTTCTTCTCCCTCTTTTCTTCCAAGTTCTGAGTTGTAAAGAGAGGAGAGAAAATTCTGTAAGGGTTGTCTCCTAAGCCCGTCAAAAGGAGTGAAACTGTAAAAGGGTGGTTGGCCTTCGCCGATTGAAGAAAGGCCTCTAGTTGACGTCGGTGACCTCGTCGGTGGAGGAAGCCAAAAGTGGAGTAGGTCAAGATTGACCGAACCACTCTAAATCTCGGTTTGCATTTACTTTGAGCATATTATCTTTACTGCAAACCTCCTCTGAAGCTTACCGCTTTCTGCGCATATATGATCGGGTTTCAAGCTTTGCACTTTCCGAATCAGCGTTTAGATGTAAATCAGTTTCTTCGTACGAACGTCATATTTCAGTTTGCGCTTATATTCTGGTTTTCATCATAACTGCAAATTGCCTTCATAGATTGACTTTAACATCATCTTGCTTGATCTTAAGTTAAAGTAATCTTAGAATCGGCTTTCACACAGAAATCGTTTTTATTGTTCGAACGTAGTTTCGTTTTAATCGCAGAAAGTTTTTCGCTGCACTAATTCACCCCCCCCTCTTAGCGCTCTTGATCCTAACACTTACAAAAACATATCTATGATTGTATTAAAATAAAATAACGTATACACCATTGACATTAATGATCTTTGCAATGAAATGTGTTTTTTGGTTTTGAATAACGATACTTGGCTTTGGCATAGGAGATTAGGTCATGCTAGCATGAAACTAATTACCCAAATTTTATCCAAAGAACTTGTAAGAGGAATTCCTCATATCAAGTTCATCAAAGATAATGTGTGTGATACTTGTCAATTAGGAAAACAAATAAAAGATAGCTTCAAACCAAAGAATCAAATAAGCACCCCTAGACCTTTGCAATTGATCCATTTGAACTTATTTGGACCAATTTCTACATCAAGCCTAGGAGATAGCAAATATGTTTTTGTCATTGTAGATGATTATAGTAGATACACATGGACTTATTTCTTGACACACAAAAGTGAATGCCTTAGATATTTCACTAAGTTTTGTAAATTTATTCAAAATGAAAAGGGTTCTATGATTTCGTCAATTCGAAGTGATCTCGGTGGTGAATTTCAAAACCATGATTTTCAAGAATTTTATAAATCCAATGGATACAACCACAACTTCTCTACTCCAAGAAATCCTCAACAAAATGGAGTAGTAGAAAGAAAGAATAGAAATTTGTAAGAAATGACAAGGACCATGTTGAATGAACATAGCCTACCCAAATATTTTGGGCCGAAGCTGTAAACACGATATGCTATGTCATGAATAGAATTTTAGTAAGACCCTTACTCACCAAAACTCCTAATGAGTTGTGGAACAACAAAAAACCTAATGTTTTATATTTTAAAGTTTTTGGGTGTAAGTGATTTATTTTGAATGAAAAAGATGCCTTAGGAAAATTTGATGCTAAATCGGATGAAGGAATTTTTCTTGGCTATTCTTCAATTTCTAAAGCATTTCGTATCTTCAATAAAAGAACATTAATTATAGAAGAATCCATTCATGTTGTTTTTATGAGATTTTCGAAATTAAGAAAAATAATTTTGAAGTTGATGTTAATTAGATATGAGCATCTACATATCTTTAATACTTTGAATTTAAATGAAATCCCTTCTCGAACTAGTAACTTGGATGCATTCACTTCCGAAACATCCTTACCTAAGGATTAGAAGTATGTAGATGCTCATCCTGAGGAACTAATCATAGGAGACAGATCTAAAGGAGTTCAAACGTATTCTTCTCTTAAAAATTTTTATGCCAATGCCACTGTTCTCTCCCAAATTGAACCTAAATGTATTGACGAAGCCATGAAAGATGATTCATGGATTATCGCAATACAAGTTGAGTTAAATCAATTTGAGAGAAATGAGGTGTGCAAGCTTATTCCCAGGCCAAATGACCATTTAGTTATTGGTATTAAATGGGTCTTTAGAAATAAGCAAGATGAATATGGTATCGTGGTTAGAAATAAGGCTAGATTAGTGGCGAAAGGTTTCAACCAAGAAAAAGGTATCGATTACGAAGAAACCTTCGCTCCTGTGGCTCGATTAGAAGCCATAAGGATGCTCCTTGCCTATGCTAGTAGTAATAATTTTAAGTTATTTTAAATGGATGTTAAAAACACTTTTCTTAATGGATTTATTTCCAAAGAAGTTTATGTTGAACAACCTCCCGGATTTGAGAATAATAGTCTCCCTAATCATGTATTTAAATTGACTAAAGCTCTATATAGTTTAAAACAAACCCCAAGGGCTTGGTATAAGAGACTTAGTTCATTTCTTATAGAAAATAATTTCTCTAAAGACAAGGTTGATACTACATTATTTATCAAAAATTTTAAAAATAATTTTCTTATTGTTCAAATTTATGTTGATGATATTATCTTCAGTTCCATGAATGAATCTCATTGTGAATCATTTGCTAAGAGTATGAGTCTTGAATTTGAAATGAGTTTGATGGGAGAATTAACCTTCTTTTTGGGCTTATAAATTAAATAACTAAGTAATGACATTTTTATTAGTCAAATAAAATACAATTTAGATTTGCTAAAAAGGTTTAATATGGATAGCTCAAAAGCTATCAACACTCCTATAAACACCTCCACTAAAGTAGAAATTGATGAAAGAGGAGAAACCTTTGATCAATAAGCTTATAGGAATATGATAGGAAGTCTACTATATCTCACTACAACAAGACCGGATATCATGTTTAGTGTAGGTTTTTATGCTATGTTTCAATCTAATCCTAAGATATCTCATCTTAAAGCAGTTAAGAGGATACTTAGATATCTTGAAGGTACCACAATCTAGGATTATGGTATCCAAAATCTGAGAATTTTGAGCTAATTACTTATGCTGATGCAGATTTTACTGGATGTAGACTAGATAGAAAAAGCACATCAGGAACATGTCAATTTTTGGGACATGCATTTATTTCTTAGTTATCCAAGAAACAAAACTCGGTTATACTATCTATAACCGAAGCTGAGCATATTACAGCTAGTGCATTCTATGCATAAGTTGTGTGGATGAAAAACACTTTAGATGATTATAAGATTCATCTTAAAAATATCTCCATTAAATGTGATAACACAAGTGCAATATGTCTAACAAAAATCCTATTCAACACTCTAGAACAAAACATATTGACATTAGGCATCACATTATATGAGATCATGTTACTAATCATGATGTAATCCTAGAGTTTATTAATACAAAACATCAATTGGCCAATATTTTTACAAAGCCTTTAAGTGAAGAACAATTTGATTTTATTAGAAGAGAGTTAGGAATATTAATTTGTCCGAATGCATGAATTTCATAAATTTCATTTTTGGACTTTCTTGATTCATTGATCGCTTAAATTTGGTGCTGAAAATTTAATGATATGAATTTTACATGATGATAAGATTGTGTGCTTCAATAACATGTTTACTTTGATGTTGGAAATTTTATGCCTTGATGCTAAAAGTTTCCATGATGATGAGTATATTATACTTTCATGATTGTGATTTGAGAAGTTTTAATCAAACATCGGATTCTTAATCTTTGAATACTACAAAGCACTAATGATTTTACCTTCATGAGTGAGATTGAAAAGCTATGACAAAACATTGTCCGAATGCATGATTTTGTTGTATTTTTTCTTCCAGACTTAATGTATTTCTTGAATAGAGCTTTCATGAGCCTATGCCATATCGAATTTATTTCATATCCATGCTTCATCACTTAATGATTTTTGATACATGAAATTAATTGACAAATGCATCTCTCATGGACTTATCTTTTGTGAATGTTTATTGAGAAATGGATTTGATGTAATCTTTCTTTCACATGAATTCCTTCTTGATGAAGGAAGACTTTTTTTAGATGAATACTTGCAAGGATTTAATTTCACATGTATATTTTGATCCTTGTAAAAAATGAAGCATGATTTTATCATTTTGAATGAAAAATGAAATGAAACCCTCTTATCGTTGTTAACTTCATTTAAAGTTGGTTCTCAATGGCTTTTCCTCCTTACTTTCCTCCTTCATGCAAAGTTTCGATGATAAGTAAAAGGAAAGAAGTTAATGAATGATATCATGTTATAAATGCTTGAAAAATAATTGGTATGAATTTCTTTACAAGTTGAAAAATGACATGAATTTTTACCACAATTACATATATTGTTGAATTATTCTCCTTTTTGTTGATGACAAAAGGGGAGAAATATGTGGTAAATTGATGATAAATGTATGTAATTTTATACTTGAAATATTTGCATTATGATAAGATATCTAGAGCTTAATTTGAAATATTACAAATTGATATCTTGTCATAGAATAAATTACTATGATTGTTATCCTTCATATTTGAAATATAAGACTTGAAAATGGATATTATGCCTTGACATCATTTTCATAAAGTTACATCATGATAAGAATTATGATGGGTGTATTAATAAGTTTAAATGAACTTAACTTATCAATATGTCTTTTGAATTCAAAGGCTTTGAATTCAAGAATGACTTTTCTCAAGTATGACATATAGATTGGGGGAGTTAAGGTTAATTCCGTCATCAATTGATTGTCATCATCAAAAAGGGAGAGATTGTTGAATCTCGAATTTTGATAATGAAGTCAATTGTCATTTGTTTATCTAATCTATATGTTAAGAAAAGTGTGCAGGATTAACTACGATGACAGTAAGACATGCAGCAGGTGTTATGCCGGAGTCAAGATCAAGATCACGTTGGAAGTCCAAGAGTTCGTCGGAAGTTCAGATGTTCGTCGGAAGTTTGGACGTTCGTCGGAAGTTCTGCAGGAACTAGCCGAGAAGTCTAGGAGCTTATCATAGAAGTTCATCGGAACTCGCCAAGAAGATCGTCGTGAAGTCCAGGAGCTTGCCGGGAGTCCGTTGGGGCATCGCCGAGGGTTCGTCGGGTGTTCGTCGGAAGTTCGTCGGAAGCTCGCCGAAAGAAGCGATTGACAAACCGGAACACAGAATTGTAGTAATCATGTTGTAATTGTCATAGTTAGAGTATAGAATAAGTTAGGGTTAGGAGGTAATCTCACTAACTTAATTAGGGGCCAATTGGGCCCTTAACAGACCCAAATTGGGCCGAATGGAACAACCTATTTGGACCTAGAATTCCTGGCCGACGGTGGCATCACCCAGGAGACTCGGTCTCCCAGGGATTCTGGGCGATAGTATCATCCCAGTCAGGCGGTGGTACCGTCGATAGTTATTGTTGCTAGTAGTGGTACCGCCTGAGCTTGGTCTTCGAGCGTTGTCAAGCGGTAGTACCGTCCAGACTGAGTAGTAGTGCCACTCAGTGTCTGATAACAGGCGATTGTACCACCCAGTAATGGTGATGGTACTATTAGGACCTCGAAAATCTGAGAATGGACACTTTTAGGCTTCATTTTCAAACTCATTGGGGCCTATATAAACCCCACCCTTTCCTGCATGAAAGGGCACGAAAAACTTGCTTTAATCTTGAGCCTTTGAGGCCTTAAAGTGTTGAAAAAGCTAGAGTTCTCCACCTTCTTTCTTCTAAGTGTTGAGATCATTCAAGAGAGGAGTGAAAACTTGTAAGGGTTGTCTTCTAAGCCCGTCAAAAGGAGAAAAGCTATAAAAGGGTGGTTGGCCTTCGCCTATTGAAGGAAGGCCTCTAGTGGATGCCGGTGACCTCGTCGGAGGAGGAAGTCGTTAGTGGATGTAGGTCACGTTGACCGAACCACTATAAAATCTCGATTTGCTTTTACTTTGAGCATCTTTCCTTTATAGCAAATTGCCTCTCCTCCTTACTGAGCTTTAAATACGTCTACATTCGCTTTGACATAAAACAACTTTCGAGATCGGCTTTCTATGAAGACTTTATGAAATCTACATTGTTGTGATTTAACTACTGCAAATCACCTTAGTCTTCTCTTACATTTTCACTTTAGACTTCAAGCTCAAATTCCTTCCAAAACGAATTGAGTTGAATCGGCTTCAATTGAAACAAGGTTTTTGAAATTGTGAAAGTTTTTCATTGCACTAATTTACCCCCCCTCTTTTAGTCTGCTCTTGATGCTAACAAAAACATCATATAATTTCGAAATAAACTAAAGGTATTTTGATTACCTCATCGTCGAATGCCGCTAAGGCGCAGTTTGCCACACCTCCTTTGTTTTTCTCCTTGTCTTTGGATAAGTTTGATTCATCCAAAATCGCCTTCTTTTTCTTTTTAAGTTCATTTTTAATTTTCGATTCTTGTTTTAAAAATTTTATAAGTTCAAGGTCACGATCACTTGAGCTTATGCTCGAGTGGTCTTCAATTGTTCCAAGTCCAAAATCCTTCTCATTCTTTGGAAGGTGGTTCTCAAGTTCTTCATTTGCATTGCACGTCATTTCATAGGTCATCAAAGACCCTATTAGTTCTTCGGGAGGGAAATAGTTCAACTTTTTTTATTTTTGAATAGTCGTTACTTTTGAGTCCCAAGTTTTAGAAAGTGAACGCAAAACTTTATTCACAAGTTCAAGATTCAAAAATCTTTTACTAAGAGCTTTCAAACTATTGACGACATTTGTAAAACGGGTGTACATGTCTCCAATGGTTTTGCTTGGTTTCATATGAAATAGTTCAAAATCATACATTAAAAAATTAACTTTAGAATCCTTAACATTACTTGTACCTTTGTGTGTAATTTCAAGAGTGTGCCATATATCGATCACCGTTTTGTATGTAGAAATCCGATTAAATTCCTTTTTGTCTAAGGTGCAAAATAAGGCATTCATAGCCTTTGTATTTAGAGAAAAAGCCTTCTTCTCCAAATCATTCCAATGGTTCATTGGAAGAGAAGACCTTTGAAAATCGGATTCGACTATATGCCATAAATCAAGATTAAATGAAAGCAATAAAACTCTAATTCGAGTTTTCCAATAAGTATAGTCCGTCTTATTGAACAAGGGAGGACAAATGAGAGAGTGACCCTCTTAAAAGCCGAAAAGAGTTATTTCTCATTAGGTGTTAAACCAAATGAGAAAATGAGGCTCTGATACCAATTGTTAGGAACAGGGGTCGGCACTAAGAGGGGGGGGTGAATTAGTGTAGTGGTAAAATCACGTCGGTTACATAAATTTCTTCGTACATTGAAAACTGATTTCGGAAACTCAACTTGAAATCATGTTCATAAAAGTATTGAAGGTAGTTTGCAATTAATGTAAATTGCAAGAAGGAAATGCAAACTAGATTTTATAGTGGTTCAGTAGTCGTGACCTACATCCACTCTACCGTTTCCTCTTCCGTTGAGGCCACCAACATCCACTATCGGTCTTCTTTTAATAGGCAAAGACCAACTACTCTTTTACACCCCTCTTCTCCTTTTCACAGGTTTAGGAGTCAACCTTTACAAGCACACACTCCTCCTAAACAGAATTCTAAACTTAAACTATAGAAGGGGATTTCTCTAGTGATTGCAACAGCATTTTCTCACTTTTAAATACTCAGTGCTTATATGCTTTAACTAGGAATGAGAGGGGTATTTATAGGCCTCAAGTTGATTCAAACTTGGAGCCTAAATACATCTCATCCTAGGTTTCCTAGGTTCGGGCGGTACCACAACCTGTGCTGGGCGGTACCATTGCCAGTGTCAGTCTGACACTAACATTGCATTGGATAGTATCACCACCTAGTCTAGCGATACCACTGCTTGGCAACCTGTCACTAGGCAGTACCACCGCCCAGACTGGCGGTACCATCGCTTGACACAATCTCGAAAACTATGTCACGACAGTGCCACTTCTTGGGTCACTGTTTGGGCCTTTCATTGGGCCCAATTAGCCCCTAATTGGGTTGGCCTAAATCCAATCTTAGTTACGTGCTAACTACAAAATCTAAGGCATACTTAATCTAAATAAGCCCCTAGGTCTTGGTTTCTTTCGGCGAGCTTCCATTGAACTTCCGATGATCTCCTGGTAATGTTCCAACGGACTTCCGGCAAGCTCCTGGACTTCACGACGATCTTCTTGGCGAGTTTCGACAAGCTTCTTCTGGCAAGCTCCTGGACTTCTCGGTTGGTTTTTGCAGAACTTCCAACGAATGTTTGGACTACAAAACTTCCGACGAATGTCTGGACTTTCGATGAACTCTCGAACTCCCAACGAAATCACGTCCTTAACTCCGAGACTTCATTTTGCTTCATGCCTTGCTATCGTAGTTAATTTTACACATGTAAAACACACTTTGATCTAGATAATTATTACTAAGCTTGAATCATATTGTCCGGCATGTCATTGGTCTATCAACGCTTCGTCCGATTCTTCGGTGCATCATCCTCTTTTGCGACCTATTATCCAATCGGCTAGTTGACTTTGCAACTCCAATATCCTTGGCTCAATATCTACTTTTTTTTGGCCCGATGCCCGAATCCATGGCCTGAAGCCTTTTGTCGATACGTCGACCGATCCTCCAGCTCGACGTCCAATCTTCCGACCTATTTTCCTCCAGCCCAACATGATTCTTCCTGCTTTAATTATCTCTCTCTGATCAAAGCATCCTAAATCACTCAAAACGTAGATAAAATCATTAACACTTATTAATTTGTTTCATCGTTAAAATATGAGATTCAACAACTCTAAATCCTAAGATTTTCTAATTTTTCTCAAGTATTCTTTCCCCCCTTTCTACTTAATTCCATACTTCATTAAGCTGAAAAGGATGGGGTATTTATAGACCCCAAATGACTTCAAAATTGGAGTTAAAAAAGGTCTCATCCCGGGTTTTTCGGGCTTGGCGGTACCACCGCCTGTGTTGGACAGTACCACTACTTGCAACACTAACACTAGGTGGTGCTACCACCAAGTCTAGTGGTACTACCACCCAACATAGTCTGGGAGATTGTTTGGGCGGTACCATCACCTAGTCTTACGGTACCACTACCTGATATAGTTTGGGAGACTGTGTCTAGGCAGTACCATCGCCCAATCTAGCGGTTCCACCGCTTGGACCAGTTATGGGTCATTGAATTAGCCTTCTACTTGGCCTAAAACAACCCCAATTTAGGACCAATTGGCTCATAATTGAGTGGATATTGTTTCACCCCAATATCGACTCAATTAGACTTAAACTAACTCGATCTAGATACAATTGATTATAAACGTGAATCCTATGTTGTCTAGCATGTCATTGGTTCATCTAGCGCTTCGTTCGATCCTCCGACACATCATTCTCTCCTTGGACGTATTGCCCAAATAGTATGTTGACTCCCGTAACTTCCAATCTCCTAAGCGTAATGTTCGATCCTTCAGCCTAATGCCCGAACTCATAGCATAAAGTCCTTCCGGCACATCGATCAGTTCTCCGGCCTAACGTTCAATCTGCTAATATGTTCTACTCCGGTCCAACGTCTGATTCTTCTTACGCCAATCAATTTACCTTTCCTTGATCGAGGTTAGTCCTACGTCACTCAAATGTATATTAGATTATATTTTCATCAATTGATTTCATCATCAAAATACAAGATTCAACACCTTTTGTACTAACTATATGCTTTTTGAGCTCCTCGAGGAGAGTTCGCTTTATCATCTCAACGAATGCATTAGTTTGGGGATGAGCAACAAGCTGAACTTTATGAAATTATCATAAAACTTCTAAAACTCTTTGATTGAATTAGGTTCTATTATTCATGATGATTTCCCTCCTGGTCCCAAATCAGATAATACTGTTTCTCCATACAAAATTCTTGACCTGACTTAACATGAAATGTTGGTGACTCAACCTTCACTCATTTAGTAAAGTAGTCAACTACCACAATAAGAAACCAATGCGTGTGGGAATGAGTCAAGAGGTCCATCCCTCATTGAGTGAAAGGCTAATATAATAAACTCAAGGTTACAGCAAGTTGTGTTGAATTTGGGCAAATCTTTGACATGAATCATACTTTTATTCATAGGTCGTCACACTTTGATAATATCATTAACAAGGGTGTAGTTGGTTAGGTATTCCATCATGTTATCGAGAGCCATTTGGTATTCTTGTGCCCATGTAAATTTCTTAGGATTCTCAAGCATTCAGAAGAATAAGAGGCAATTATTTCCCAACTGAGATATGAAACAGCTTAGTGCTAATACAATCCATTAGTTGTTGAAATTCTTTTACTAATCTGAGCTGTCTTATGTCTCAAGTTGCTTTCACCTTTTGGAGGTTTACATCGACAATACCCCCTTTGCTCTACGATGATCATGAGAAACTTTCGCAAGTTGACTGCAAATGCACACTAGTTGAATTCAATCACATAACTTTTTTAGCATCTCGAAAGTCTCATCTAAATCAGCCAAACGTATGTTATCCTACATGTTACTATCACGTCACTGATACACACCTTTATGTTGAGTCAGATATTAAATTTGAATATCTTGTTTATCATTCTCTAATAAGTGGCACCATCATTTTCTAGACCAAAAAACATAACCTAGTAGGAATATATGTCACCGTCGTTGATGAATGAAGTGCTCAATTAATTTTTGAGTGTCATTTGAATTTGGTTGCACTCCAACCAGCATTCATGAAGTTTGCAACCAAATTGAAGACTTTTGCATTGGTTCTCAATGAATCGATGAGCTCTACCCTTCTATTATCCAGTAAAGTCATTTCAATTTTGACAATACAATCAAGTTAAGCTCTATCAAAAGGAACTTTGATGAGTGATTCAATCACCATGAGGTTTGGAGACTAAAAGTTTTATCTCGAGAGTCCATTGATGGGATTGTTGACACTAGCTTCTCAAAGGAGGCCGCTATTATGTAACATTTATTGAATTTTGGATTTTGATGATAAAATCAATTGGTAAAGTGTTTGATCTAATCTATATATTGAGATAAGTGTTGCAGGATTAACTATGATAGCAATGAAGGCATAAAGAAGATGTTGGGCCGGAGTCAAAGATTGGACGATACATCAAAGATTCAGACGATGTGCCGGAAGTTTGCCGGAAGCTCGTTGAGATTTCATCGGGAGCTCGCCGAAAATTTATCGAAAGATCACCGAGAGTTCGTCGGGAGTTTGCTGAGAGTTCATCGGGAGCTTGCCGGAAGTTCATCAGAAGTTCGCCGAGAGAACAATTGATATACCGGATAGAGATTGCTTAGTTACTTGGCTTTCATTATGCTTTACAAACAAACACACCTTCAAGCTATCTTCCTAGATCGGTTTTCTATTTAACGTATGAAGTTTTTTTTTTAAAATCGATGCTTTTTTTCGCTGCACTAATCCCCCCTCCCGCCCTCTTAGTGTTGACTCGATCCTAACAATTGGTATCAGAGCTTGGTTACTTTTAGTTTAGTTTAAAACCCAAGAGAAATAACTTTTGCCGGTAATCAAGAGGGTCATTCAATTACACGTCCACCTATGTTCAATGAGATGAATTATACATATTAGAAGACTAGAATAAGGATCTTTCTAATTTCGATGGATTTTGAGTTATGGAACCTTGTGGAAAATGACTTTCAAAAGTCTTCTCTTCCAATGAATGATTGGAATGAGTTGGAGAAGAAGACTTTCGCTTTAAATGCCAAGGCTATGAATGTCTTATTTGTGCTTTAGATAAAAACGAGTTCAATCGAGTATCTATTTATGAAACGACTTTTGATATTTGGCACACACTCGAAATCACTCACGAAGGCACTAGTAGAGTAAAGGAGTGAAATATAAATATTTTAGTTCACACTGAATTTTTTTAAATGAAGCTAAGCGAAACTATTATCGACATGTACACCCATTTTACGGATGTTGTCAATAGTTTAAAAGCTCTTGATAAATATTTTTTGAACTTTAAACTTGTTAATAAAATCTTGAGACCCTAAAGTAATGACCATTCAAGAGGCCAAGGATTTAAATAACTTTCCTCTCAAAGAACTTATCGGGTTACTAATGACCTATGAGATGACTTACAATGCTCATGAAGAGCTTAAGAACAACTTTCCAAAGAACATGAAGGATATGTCACTAAGAACTCATGAAGACCACTTGAAAGAAAATTTAAGTGATAAGGACTATGATGATGACTTGGCACTCTCGACAAGAAAGTTCAAAAAATTTATAAAAAGGAATAAATTTAAAAATGATACTAAAAATAAAATTGAACCTAAGAAAGAACAAGTTATATGCTATGAATGCATGAAGCTAGGACATTTCAAAAGCGAATGTCCCCAAGCAAAGCAGAAGTAACCAAAGAAGAAAAAAACTTTTAAAGCAACTTGGGATGACTCAAGTGCATCCGAAGAAGAGGAGCCAACCAACACAGAGCAAGTTGCTCACCACACACTAATGGCTATTGGAGATGAGGTAAGCAATTCATTAGATATAAATTTATCTTTGAATGAATTATTAAGTGATTTTCATGATTTATTTGATGAATGTAAATTAGTTAGTAAAAAATATAAACTATTAAAAAAAGAGCATACTTCTCTTATTAATGATTTTGATAGATTAAAAATTGAGCATGATGATAGTTTAGCTCCTTGCACAAAATATGATGAATTAGGAACTCTTAAAATGGAGAATTTGTAACTACATGAAACCTTAGAAAAATTTGAAATAGGTAGCAAATCCTTAAACATGATTCTTGCAAGTAAGAATCATGTTCATAGAAGAGATGGAATCGGCTTTGTGAGTAACACTCATAAAAATCTAACCATCTTTGTTAAAGGCCTAACTTTACATGTTTCACGCCGAAATAAATGGAACTTTTGTTACAAATTTGGACATGTTGCTTATCAATGTCTGTTTAAAAGTTGTAGTTGACACAAATTGATTTGGGTTCCTAAAGAAACTGTAAAGAACTCTATGCAAAATGATAAGTTTAGTCAATCGATTTTTTAGGCATCCAAAATCAAAAGGGTACTTAAAAATCATCCTTTTTTGTAGAAATGTTTACCATCACAAGCTAGGAGTAAGATATGGTACCTTGATAGTGGATGCTCAAAGCACATGACCGGAGATCTATCTCAGTTCTCTAAGCTCACTAGCCTAGATGAAGGGTATGTCACTTTCAGAGACAACAATAAGGGTAAAATCATTGGCAAAGGAACTATAGGGAACAAATCTAACTTTTTGATTGAAGATGTGTTGTTGGTTGATGGCTTAAAGCATAATCTTTTGAGCATTAGTCAATTGTGTGATAAAAGATACATCATTAGATTTGAATCCAATGCTTGCATTATTGAAAAATCACACAAAAACACATCTATGATTGCCTTAAAACAAAATAATGTATACACTATCGACATTGATGATATTTGAATGATGATGCTTGGCTTTGGCATAGGAGATTAGGTTATGCTAGCATGAAACTAATCTCTCAAATTTCATCTAAAGAACTTTTAAGAGGTATTCCTAACATTAAGCTCGTTAAAGATAATATGTGTGATGCATGTCAACTAAGAAAATAAATAAAAATTAGTTTCAAACCAAAGAATCAAATAAGCACCTCTAGACCATTGTAATTGATCCATATGGATTTATTTGGACCAATTGATATCTCAAGCCTAGGAGGTAGCAAATATGTCTTTGTTATTGTGGATGATTATAATAGATACACTTGGACATACTTCTTGGCATACAAAAGTGATTGCTTTAGGTATTTTTCTAAGTTTTATGAACTTGCTCAAAATGAAAAAGGTTTTATGATTTCATTAATTCGAAGTGATTATGGTGACGAATTTCAAAACCATGATTTTCAAATTTTTTGTGAATTAAATGGATACAACCATAATTTCTCTACCCCGAGAAATCCTCAATAATATGGAGTAATAGAAAAAAAAATAGAAATTTATAAGAAATGACAAGAATCATATTAAACGAATATAGCCTACCCAAATATTTTTGGGCCGAAGCCATTAATACGCCATGCTATGTTATGAATGGGGTTCTAGTAAGACCATTGATTTCCAGAACTCTTTATGAATTATGGAATAATAAAAAGCCTAATATTTTATATTTTAAAGTCTTTGATTGTAAATGTTTTATCTTAAATGAAAAAGATGTCTTAGGAAAGTTTGATGCAAAATCCAATGAACGAATTTTTCTTTGCTATTCTTCTATTTCTAAAGCATTTTGTATCTTTAACAAAAAAAACTTTGGTTATAGAAGAGTCTATTCATGTTGTCTTTAATGAAGTTTCTAAAGTTAAGAAAAATGAGTTTGATGATGATCTTAATTTTGATGCTTTGAATTTAAATGAACCCTCTCCTCCAACTACGAACTTGGATACATCTTCTGAAACATCCTTACCCAAGGAATGGAAGTATGTAGATGCTCATCCTAAGGAGCTAATCATAAGAGACAAATCAATAGGGGTTCAAACTCGTTCTCTTAAAAATTTTTGTGCTAACACCGCTTTTCTTTCTTAAATTGAATCTAAATGCATTGACAAGGCCTTGAAAGATGATTCATAGGTTATCGCAATGCAAGAAGAGTTGAACCAATTTGAGAGAAATGAGGTGTGGAAGCTTCTTCTTAGACCAAATGATCATTTAGTTATGGGTACTAAATGGGATTTTAGAAATAAGGAAGATGAATTTGATATTGTGGTTAGAAATAAGGCTAGATTAGTGGCCAAGGGTTTCAACCAAGAAGAAGGTATCGATTATGACGAAACCTTCGCTCCTGTAGAACGATTAGAAGCCATAAGTATGCTCCTTGCTTATGCTAGTAGTAATACTTTTAAGTTATTTTAAATGGATGTCAAAAGTGCTTTTCTTAATGGCTTTATTTCCGAAGAAGTTTATATTGAACAACCTCCCGGATTTGAGAATGATAATTTTTCAAATCATGTATTTAAATTGATTAAAGCTCTCTATGGATTAAAACAAGCCCTAAGGGCTTGGTATGAGAGACTTAGCTCCTTTCTTATCCAAAATAATTTCTCTAAAGGCAAGGTCGATACTATATTATTTATTAAAAATTTTAAAAATAATTTTTTTGTTGTTCAAATTTACGTTGATGATATTTGTTAGGATCAAGAGCACTAAGAGGGGGGGGGGGGTGAATTAGTGCAGCGGAAATTTTTCAGCGATTAAAACGAAAGCTGCGTTCGTTCGATAAAAATGATTTCGACGTGAAAGCCGATTCTAAGATTACTTTAACTTGAGATTAAGCGAGATGATGTTAAAGTAGATCTATGAAGGCAGTTTGTAGTTTATGATGGAAAGTAGAATACAAGCGAAAACTGAAATGCGACGTTCGTACGATAAAAGCCGATTTACGTCTAAACGCAGATTTAGAAAATTCTGAACTTAGAAACTTATTCGTAAGATCACAGAAGGCAGTAAACAGTTATGATTGAAATCAAAACGTAAATGTAAACTGAAATATGATGATCGTACGAAAAAAGTTGATTTACGACTAAACGCAGATTCGGAAAGTTCTGAACTTAGAAACTCGTTCGTAAAATCGCAGAAGGCAATAAGCTATTGAGAAGTTTGCAGTGAAGGTAAAATGCTCAAAGGAAATGCAAACCGAGATTTAGAGTGGTTCGGTCAATCTTGACCTACTCCACTTTTGGCTTCCTCCACCGACGAGGTCACCGACGTCAACTAGAGGCCTTCCTTCAATAGGCGAAGGCCAACCACCCTTTTACAGATTCACTCCTTTTGACGGGCTTAGGAGACAACCCTTACAGAAGTTTTCTCTCCTCTCTTTACAACTCAAACTTTGAAGAACAGAAGGAGGAGAACTTTTGGTCTTTACAATAGTTTTGAGCTCTAAGAATCACAGAAAGATATCAAGATTTCGAGTGTAAGTTGCTTCCTTTCAGTGCTGAATGGGTGGGGTATTTATAGGCCCCAACCCAGTTCAAATTTGGAGCTTAAAACTGTCAATTCCCGGAATTCCGGGATCAGGCGGTTGCACCTCCTGACTAGGGCGGTTGCACCGCTTGGCAGAGCTCGATGACTGAGCCTCTGGGCGGTTCCACCTCTGTCAGGGGCGGTTGCACCTCTCTGCCAGAGCTCGAAGACCGAGCTCAGGCGGTTGCACCTCCTGACCGGGGCGGTTGCACCGCCTGGCAGAGCTCGAAACTTGAGCTCAGGCGGTGCCACCTCTTGTCAAGAGAGGTTGCACTGCCCAGTCTCGCTCGGAGACTGAGCCTAGGCGGTTGCACCTCCTGGCTGGGGCGGTTGCACAGCCTAGTCTCCCTGGGAGACTTAGCCTAGGCGGTTGCACCTCTTGGCTTGGGCGGTTGCACCTCCTACAGTAATCAGGGTCCGAATGGGTAGATCCATTCGGCCCAAATTGGGCCTTTCAGGGGCCCATTTGCCCCAAGATTAAGCCAATGGGATCACCTCCCATTACCAACTTAATCATTATGCTAACTACGATAAATCTTAAGACAATTTCTGCAGCTTGCTCCGGTGCATCAATCGCATCTTCCGGCGAGTTTCCGGCGAACTTCCGTCGATCATCCGATGAACCCTCGGTGATTCTCCTACGGACTTCCGGCAAACTCTTGGACTTGCGACGATACACTTGGCGAGTTCCGACGAGCTTCTTTGGCAAACTTCTGGACTTCTCGGATTTGTTCCCGTAGAACCTCCGACGACTGTCCGAACTTCCGTCGAGCTCTCGAACTCCCAACGTGATTATTGTCATGACTCCGGCGCAACTCCTGCTACATGTCTTACTTTCATCGTAGTTAATACTGCACACTTATCTCAACACATAGATTAGACAACAAATGACAATTGACTTCATCATCAAAATCCGAGATTCAACAATCTCCCCCTTTTTGATGATGACAATCAATTGATAATGGAGTTAACCTTAACTCCCCCTGTCTATATGCCATACTTGAGATAAGTCATTCTTGAATTTAAAACCTTATAAATTCAAGAGACATATTCCCATCATGATTCCTATCATGATGTATCTCTTTAAAGATGATGTCAAGGCTTGACATTCATTTTCAAATTTTACATTACAAGTTTGAATGATGGTAATAGTAGCAATTCATCATATTGTAAGATATCAACATGTAAAGCTGTGAAGTAAGATTTTGATATCATTACATGATGCACACATTTCTTATATTTTAGCAAGTGTTGCATTTCTATATATGGCATCTTTTCATATATCTCTTGATGATGCAGGCATGGCATAATCATAGCATCAGTGTTTATAGCATCAAATCAATTCATATATTTCTCCCCCTTTGTCACCAACAAAAAGCATGGTAGATGTGATACCAGGAGAACAATATAAGCAAGTTATCAAGCATATAAAAGAAGGCATGATAAGTATAATGCTTTGAATACTTCTTCTCCTTGTATGTTATAATTCTTTGTGCATGAAAGAGGAAAGTCATTTTATCAAATCCATTTCGAAAAAATATTTTTCATAAGAGTGTGTTTGATTTTTGTCATTCCAGCTGTTAAGTGAGTCCGAAAATGAGATGAATTCTTTCATGCATTCGGACCAGATTATGCTACAAAAATCAAAACATTTCAACACATGGCAATCAAGTGATTTGATCATTCAATAAAGTCCGAAAAGTAATTTTAACTAGTTTAAGTATTCGGACACATCAACATTCCTAATTCTCTTCTTATAAAATCAAATTGTTCTTCACTTAGAGGTTTTGTAAAAATATCGGCTAGTTGATGTTTAGTATCAATGAACTCTATAATTACATCATGATTAGTAACATGATCTCGTATAAAATGATGTCTAATATCAATATGTTTTATTCTTGACTGTTGTATAGGGTTCTTTGTTAAGCATATTGCACTTGTGTTATCACATTTAATGGGAATATTTTTAAGATGAACTTTATAATCTTCTAAGGTATTTTTCATCCATACAACTTGTGCACAGCATGCACTTGCTGCAATATATTCAGCTTCGATTATCGATAGTGCAACCGAGTTTTGTTTCTTAGATGACCAGGAAACAAGGGCATGTCCTAAGAATTGACATGTTCCTGATGTGCTTTTTCTATCTAATCTACAGCCAACAAAGTCCGCATCAGCATAAGCAATTAACTCAAGATTATCTGATTTTAGGTACCATAATCCTAGATTTGTGGTACCATTAAGATATCTGAGTATTCTTTTAACTGCTTTGAGATGAGATATCTTAGGGTTTGATTGAAATCTAGCACAAAGTCCTACACTGAACATGATGTCTGGTCTAGTTGCAGTGAGGTAAAGTAAACTTCCTATCATATCCCTATAAGTTTTTTGATCGAAGCTTTCTCCACTTTCATCAATTTCTAACTTAGTGGAGGTGCTCATAGGAGTGTTAATAGCTTTTGAGTTATTCATATTAAACTTCTTTAGTAAATTCATAGCATATTTAGTTTGACTAATAAAGATGTCATTGCTTAGTTATTTGATTTGTAAACCTAAGAAGAATGTTAACTCTCCCATTAAACTCATTTCGAATTCAAGACTCAGTTTTAGCAAAAGATTCACAGAGAGATTCATTCGTAGAACCAAAGATAATATCATCAACATAAATTTAAACAATGAGAAAATTATTTTCAAAGTTCTTGATGAATAATGTAGTATCAACCTTGCCTTTTATGAAATTATTTTCAATAAGAAAAGAACTAAGTCTCTCATACTAAGCCCTTGGAGCTTGTTTTAAACCATAGAGAGCTTTAGTTAATCTAAATACATGATTAGGGAGACTATTATTTTTAAATCCAGGAGGTTGTTCAACATAGACTTCTTCGGAAATAAAGCCATTAAGAAAAGCGCTTTTAACATCCATTTGAAACAACTTAAAATTATTACTACTAGCGTAGGCAAGGAGCATCCTTATGGCTTTTAATTGAGCCACAAGAGCGAAGGTTTCTTCGTAATCGATACCTTCTTCTTGGTTGAAACCTTTGACCACTAATCTAGCCTTGTTTCTAACCACGATACCATTTTCATCTTGCTTGTTTCTAAAGACCCATTTAGTACCAATAATTAAATGGTCATTTGGCCTAGGAACAAGCGTGCACACCTCATTTCTCTCAAATTGATTCAATTCATCTTGCATTGCGATAATCCATGAATTATCTTTCATGGCTTCATCAACACATTTGGGTTCAATTTGGGAGAGAAAAGCGGCGTTGGCATAAAAATTTTTAAGAGAAGATCGTGTTTGAACCCCCTTTGATGTGTCTCCTAAGATTAGCTCCTTAGGATGAGCATCTACATACTTCCAATCCTTGGGTAAGGAAATCTGGGAAGTGGATGCATCCAAGTTGCTAGTTGGAGACGGGGTTTCATTTAAATTCAAAGAATCAAAATTAACATCATCATCAAGATCATTTTTCCTAATTTCGGAAATCTCATTGAAAACAACATGAATGGATTCTTCAATAATTAAAGTTCTTTTATTGAAGATACGAAAAGCTTTAGAAACCGAAGAATAACCAAGAAAGATTCCTTCATCGGATTTAGCATCAAATTTTCCTAAGTTATCCTTTTCATTCAAGATAAAACACTTACACCCAAAGACTTTAAAATATGAAACATTGGGTTTTTTGTTATTCCATAACTCATAAGGAGTTTTGGTGAGTAAGGGTCTTACTAGAACTCTATTCAAAATATAGCATGTAGTGTTTACGGCTTCGGCCCAAAAGTATTTGGGTAAGCTATGTTCATTCAACATGGTTCTTGCCATTTATTATAAATTTCGATTTTTTCTTTCTACTACCCCATTTTGTTGAGGATTTTTTGGAGTAGAAAAATTATGGTTGTATCCATTGAGTTCACAGAATTCTTGGAAATCATGGTTTTGAAATTCTCCACCATGATCACTTCTAATTGACGAAATCATAGAACCCTTCTCATTTTGAACAAGTTTACAAAACTTAGTAAAATATCTAAAGCATTCATTTTTCTGTTTTAAGAAATAGGTCCATGTATATCTGCTATAGTCATCAACAATGACAAAGGCGTATTTACTACCTCCTAGACTCGATGTAGAGATTGGTCCGAACAAGTCCATATGGATCAATTGTAAGGGCCTAGAGGTACTTATTTGATTCTTAGTTTTAAAACTACCCTTAATTTGTTTACCTAATTGGCAAGTATCACATACATTATCTTTGATGAACTTGATATGAGGAATTCCTCTTACAAGTTCTTTAGATGATATTTGAGTGATTAGTTTCATGCTAGCATGACCTAATCTTCTATGCCATAGCTAAGCATCCTCATTCAAAACCGAAAAACACATTTCATTACACAAATCATTGATGTCAATAGTGTATACGTTATTTTGTTTTAATGCAATCATAGACATGTTTTTATGTGATTTTTCAATGATGCAAGTATTAGATTCGAATTTGACAGTGTATCCTTTATCACATAATTGACTAATGCTCAAGAGGTTATGTTTTAAACCATCAACTAACAAAACATCTTCAATAAAGAAGTTGGATTTGTTACCTATGGTTCCTTTGCCAATGATTTTACCCTTGTTGTTGTCTCCGAAGGTGACATAGCCTTCGTCTATGCTAGTGAGCTTAGAGAATTGAGATGGATCTCCGGTCATATGCCTTGAGCATCCACTATCAAGGTACCATCTCTTGCTCCTAGCTTGCGATGGTGTGGGTTTCTACAAGAAAGGATGATTTTTAGGTACCCATTTGCTTTTGGGCGCCTCAAGGATAGATCTACATTGTCTATCATGTTGCATAGAATTTATCATGGTTCCTTTAGGAACCCAAATCAATTTGTTTGGACTAATTTTCTTGAATGGACAATAGTGCGTATTGTGTCCAAGTTTGCAACAAAAGTTGCATTTGATTTGGTGTTGAACATGTAAGATGGGGCCTTTTATGAAGGTGGTTGGATTTTGGTGAGAACTTCTCACAAATCAAATTCCACTCCTTTTTGGAACGTGACCCTTGTTTGCAAGGATCATGTTTAATGACTTGCTACCAACCTCGAATTTCTTTAAGGTGTCTTTTAAGTAGCAAGTTTTCTTTTTGGAGAGTTTCTAGATCATGGCATTTGATGCATGGATCTAAACTATCATGATATTCAGTTTTTAACTTATCAAAATCACAAGTAAGACTATCATGCTCCTTTTTTAGTAATTTATATTTTCTATTGATAATCTTGCATTCATCAAATAAGTCATGGAAGGTATTTAATAATTCATCGAAAGATAAATCTGCATCTAATAAATTTGTTACCTCCTCTCCGATGGCCATTAAGGCATAATGAGCAACTTGCTCGGTGTTGGACTCCTCTTCTTCGGACGCACTCGAATCATCCCATGTTGCTTTGAGCGCCTTCTTCTTTGTTGTTCTCTTTTTGGCTTGGGGACAATCACTCTTGTAGTGTCCCGGCTTTTTGCACTCATAGCAAATAACTTGGTCCTTCTTGGGTTCAAGTTTATTTTTAGTGTCATTCTTAATCTTGTTTCTTTTAATGAATTTTTTAAATTTTCTTGTTAGAAGTGCCAAGTCATCGTCACAGTCCTCATCACTTGAGTTTTCTTTCAAGTGGTCTTCCAAAGTTCTAAGTGCCATATCCTTCCTGTTCTTTGGAAGGATGTCTTCTTACTCTTCATGAGCTTTGTAAGTCATCTCGTAGGTCATTAATGACCCAATTAGTTCTTCAAGAGGGAAGTTGTTTAGATCTTTCGCCTCTTGAATAGCAGTGACTTTAGGATCCCAACTCTTAGGAAGGGATCTTAGAATCTTATTTATGAGCTCAAAATCTGAAAAACTTTTTCTGAGTCCTTTTAGACCGTTGACGACATCCGTGAAACGGGTAAACATATCGCCAATAGTCTCACTCGGTTTCATCCGGAAAAGTTCGAAAGAGTGTAACAAAAGATTGATTTTTGACTCTTTCACTCTACTTGTGCCTTCATGAGTCACTTCGAGTGTGTGCCAAATATCAAATGCGGTTTCACAAATCGAAACACGATTAAACTCGTTTTTATCAAGTGCACAAAATAAGGCATTCATAGCCTTTGCATTAAGAGCGAAAGCCTTCTTCTCCAAATCATTTCAATCGATCATTGGAAGAGAAGACTTCAAAAAACCATTCTCGACAAGATTCCAAAGTTCAAAGTCCATAGAAATAAGAAAGATACTCATTCGGGTCTTCCAATAGGTGTAGTCCGTCCCATTAAACATGGGTGGACGTGTAATAGAATGGCCCTCTTGGATTTTGGCGTAAGCCATCTCTCTTGGGTTTTAATCCATTTGAGAGTTAACCGAGCTCTGATACCAATTGTTAAGATCAAGAGCACTAAGAGGGGGGGGGGGGGGGGTGAATTAGTGCAGCGGAAATTTTTTAGCGATTAAAACGAAAGCTGCGTTCGTTCGATAAAAACGATTTCGATGTGAAAGCCGATTCTAAGATTACTTTAACTTGAGATTAAGCGAGATGACGTTAAAGTAGATCTATGAAGGCAGTTTGCAGTTTATGATGGAAAGCAGAATACAAGCGCAAACTGAAATGCGACGTTCATACGATAAAAGCCGATTTACGTCTAAACGCAGATTTAGAAAGTTCTGAACTTAGAAACATATTCATAAGATCGCAGAAGGCAGTAAACAGTTATGATTGAAATCAAAATGTAAACGTAAACTGAAATATGATGATCGTACGAAAAAAACCGATTTACGTCTAAACGTAGATTCGGAAAGTTCTGAACTTAGAAACTCGTTCGTAAAATCGCAGAAGGCAGTAAGCTATTGAGAAGTTTGCAGTGAAGGTAAAATGCTCAAAGGAAATGCAAACCGAGATTTATAGTGGTTCGGTCAATCTTGACCTACTCCACTTTTGGCTTCCTCCACCGACGAGGTCACCGACGTCAACTAGAGGCCTTCCTTCAAAATACGAAGGCCAACCACCCTTTTACAGATTCACTCCTTTTGATGGGCTTAGGAGACAACCCTTACAGAAGTTTTCTCTCCTCTCTTTACAACTCAAACTTTGAAGAACAGAAGGAGGAGAACTTTTGGTCTTTACAATAGTTTTGAGCTCTAAGAATCACAGAAAGATATCAAGATTTCGAGTGTAAGTTGCTTCCTTTCAGTGCTGAATGGGTGGGGTATTTATAGGCCCTAACCCAGTTCAAATTTGGAGCTTAAAACTATCAATTCCCGGAATTTCGAGATCAGGCGGTTGCACCTCCTGACTGGGGCGGTTGCACCGCCCGGCAAAGCTCGATGACTGAGCCTCTGGGCGGTGCCACCTCTGTCAGGGGCGGTTGCACCTCTCTGCTAGAGCTCGAAGACCGAACTTAGGCGGTTGCACCTCCTGACTGGGCGGTTGCACCGCCTAGCAGAGCTCGAAACTTGAGCTCAGGCGGTGCCACCTCTTGTCAGGAGAGGTTGCACCGCCTAGTCTCGCTCGGAGACTGAGCCCAGGCGGTTGCACCTCCTAGTTGGGGCGGTTGCACCACCCAGTCTCCCTGGGAGACTTAGCCCAGGCGGTTGCACCTCTTGGCTTGGGCGGTTGCACCTCCTACAATAATCAGGGTCCGAATGGGTAGATCCATTCGGCTCAAATTGAGTCTTTCAAGGGCCCAATTGCCCCAAGATTAAGCCAATGGGATCACCTCCCATTACCAACTTAATCATTATGCTAACTACGATAAATCCTAAGACAATTTCTGCAGCTTACTCCGGTGCGTCAATCACATCTTCCGGCGAGTTTCCGGCGAACTTCCGTCGATCATCCGATGAACCCTCGGTGATTCTCCTGCGAACTTTTGGCAAACTCCTGGACTTGCGACGATACACTTGGCGAGTTCCGACGAGCTTCTTTGGCAATCTTCCGGACTTCTCGGATTTGTTCCCGTAGAATCTCCGACGACTGTCCGAACTTCCGTCGAGCTCTCGAACTCCCAACGTGATCATTGTCATGACTCCGGCGCAACTCCTGCTGCATGTCTTACTTTCATCGTAGTTAATCCTGCACACTTATCTCAACACATAGATTAGACAACAAATGATAATTGACTTCATCATCAAAATCCGAGATTCAATAATATTATTTTTGGTTCTACAAATGAATCATTATGTAAATCGTTTGCTAAGAATATGAGTCATGAGTTTGAAATGAGTTTAATGGGGGAACTAACTTTCTTTTTGAAATATGCATTAATCAAACAAATCAAACAACTTAGTGATGATATTTTTCTTAGTCAAACAAAATATGTATTAGACTTGCTAAAATAGTTTAATATGGATAGTTCAAATGCTATCAATACTCCTATGAGTACCTCCACTAAGTTAGATATTGACGAAAGTGGAGAAAGCTTTGATAAAAAAACTTATAGGGATATGATAGGAAGTTTACTATACCTCACCGTAATTAGACCAGACATTATATTTAGCGTAGGACTTTGTACTAGGTTTCAATCTAATCCTAAGCTATCTCATCTTAAAGTAGTTAAAAGAATTCTTAGATATTTTAAAAGAACCACTAATCTAGGATTATAGTATCCAAAATCTAAAAACTTTAAAATAATTGCTTATGCTAATGTGGATTTTACTAGATGTAGAATAGATAGAAAAAGTACATCTGGAACATGTCAATTCTTAGATCATGCACTTGTCTCTTGGTCTTCCAAGAAACAAAACTCGGTTGCACTATCTACAACCGAAGCCAAATACATAGCGACGAGTCTTGTTGTGCACAAGTTGTATGGATGAAAAATATATTAGAAGTTTATAAAATTCACCTTAAGAACATTCCTATAAAATGTGACAACACGAGTGCAATATATTTAACAAAAAATCCTTTTCATCACTCTAGAACTAAACATATTGGCATTAGGCATCATTTCATAAGAGATCACGTTAATAACCATGACATATCTTTAGAGTTTATTGATACGAAACATCAATTAGCCGATATCTTTACAAAACCTTTAAATGAAAAATAATTTGATTTTATTAGAAGAGAGTTAGGGATGTTAAATTGTCTGAACGCATGAGTTTGATGTATATTTTTTTCGAACTTTCTCGATTTTTTTTTAAAAGGCTTTCATGAAATTATTTCAATTTGTATCTATGGCCTTTATGAAATCCGGAATACCAATTTACTTAGTATCAAAATTTATTACATACAAAATTAATGATTTTTGATACACTTAATCACTTTATTGATAAATACATCTATCACGGATTTCACTCTTGTGAATTTTTAATAAGAAACGGATTTGATTTATGAAGTTTTATTTGTGAATTTTTTTTTTATGCTCCCTTCCCATGAATTTTTCCTTACTCTTCTCATGAAAGATAATTCTATAAATTCACATGGATATATTGATCATTGAAAGATGAATTTTAGTGTGTGATGATTACTTGCAAGAATGACGATTTGATTTCACATGAATATCTTGATCTTTTTCATGAATCCCTTCTCTTTGTTAAAATTAAAGCATGATTTAATAAAACTTATTTATTATTTTTGACTTGATTAAACAAATTTGGTCATTAATGGATTCCCTCCTTACCTTCTTTCCTCTTCTTCATGCAAAGTTTTGATGACAAAGAGGGAGAAGTTGATGGAATCTCTCTCTTTAATATTGATAACTTTTGATATTGAGAACTTTTGAATGTTACCATGCAACGATACAATATCGATTGGATAAATTAGCATGAAACTTGCTTGAATTTTTACCACACTTGTATAGTTGAATTGTTCTCCTTTATGTTGATGATAAAGGGGGAGAAATTATACCAAAATGTGATAAATTGATGACAAATTGGAATTGTAAATGTATGCAATATATCTTATCATAAATGCTTATACTTATCATAAATACTTGTATGTTTTATGAATGCTTGAAATATAATTGGAATCGTCAAATACATCGCACCACATCGCAAATGCTTGAAACATATCAAAATGTATTTCATATGCATTGTAGATACTTGAAATGTTTCATGAATGCTTGATAATTGTCTTTCATTATGATAAGATATCATGAGCTCAACTTGCTATTTACAATTGATATCTTACCACAGAATGATGAATTGCTATTTTTGTCATCTTGCTATATTTCATATTTGAAATTCATATTATACTTGAAAATGATGATTGTATATCATCATTAGACTTAAAAATGGATGTCAAGCCTTGACATCATTTTTTATTAATAAATATGTGGTATCATATTTTGAATTGGTAAATCATGATAAGTATCATGATGTGCTTGTTTGATAAGTTTAAAGGAATAAACTTATCGGTTTGATGCTTGAATTCAAAGGTCTTGAATTCAAGAACATCTTTTTTCAAGTATGGTATATAGATAGGGGGGGTTAAGGTTAACTCCGTTATCAATTGATTATCATCAACAAAAAGAGGGAGATTGTTGAATCTCGGATTTTAATGATGAAATCAATTTGTAAAGTGTTTGATCTAATCTATATTTTGAGATAAGTGTTGCAGGATTAACTACGATAGCAATGAAGGCATATAGTAGATGTTGGGTCTGAGTCAAAGATCGAACGATACGTCAAAGATTCGGACAATGTGCCGGAAGTTTGTCGGAAGCTCGCTAAGAGTTCATCGGGAGCTCGCCGAGAATTCATCGGGAGCTCACCGAGAATTCATCGGAAGATCGTTGAGAGTTCGTTAGGAGTTCACTGAGAGTTTATCTGGAGTTTGCTGGAAGTTTGTTGAGAAGTTCCTCGGAAGTTTGCCGATGGAACAATTGACATATCGGACAAAGATTGCTTAGTTAACATCTTAAATAATCATAGTTAGAGCCTAAGTTGAGTTAGGATTGGGAGGTAACCCCACTAACTCAGTTAGGAGCCAATTGGGCCCTTAACAGAGCTAAACTAGGCTAGTTGAACAGCTCATTCAGCACCTGAAGTCACGACCGACGGTAGCACCACCTGGTGACTTAGTCTCCCAAGTGGTCTGGGCGATGGTATTGCCCAGACCGGGCGGTGGTACCGCCGGCAGTTAATGCTGCCAATGGTGGTACCACCCCTGTAAGGTGATGGTACAGCTAGAGCTCGGTCTCTAAGCTCTGTTAGGCGATGGTACCGCCCAGTGTCAGTCTGTGTTCGGAAAAGAGTCTGCACTAAGGGGGGGGGTGAATTAGTGCAGCGGTAAAAATTACATCGGTTCAAAACTTCGTTATGATTAAATCCATTTTTGATGAAAAATCATTTCGTAAAAGTAGTAACTTTGAAAGCGTATGAAAGAGCATAGTGGATGTAAAGCAAGTAAAGTGGTGTTAGAACCCTTGCATATTCTAAACTTGGGGTTGATCTCTTTAGGGGATCGGCCTTCTTGGAACTCTATAGGGGTTCCTCCCTCCAAGTTGCTGCTCAAAGGCTGTAGAAAAGATTCATCTATTGCTTATGAAAAGAGAAGGAATACATGGCTATTTATAGGGCTTCTAAACCCTAACTCCTAATAGGACTCCTACTTAAGACTCTTACTTCTAACCAACTCCTAATAGGACTCCTACTCAAGACTCCTATTCCCTTACAACTCCTAATTCTTCTCTAAGAAAAAACCTCCTACATGAATGCCCCTCACAATTAGGACTCTCCTAGCTAGAGTCCTAACAGAATGTCCCTCTCAATTAGGACTCTCCAAGCTAGAGTCATAACAAACCCGCCCTCTTCAAATCAGCCTTGTCCTCGAGGCTGATGATTCATGAATTCTGGGAATTTGATCTTCAAGTCGTCATAGTTCTCCCAAGTGGCATCTTCTTTTGGTAGGTTCGCCCACTGTATTAGTACTTCATTAGTGGGTCGTCGTCGTCGAGTCACGATCCGTCGATCAATAATGGCACTTGGCTGGGTCTGGAGTTCTCTTTGGGTAGTCATATTTGGTGGGTGGCTTTGGGCTGTCTCCAAGCACTTGTTTAAAACTTCCGATTGGCTGTTGGTTTGTGGGTGATATGTCGTACTCCTTTTCAATTTAGTACCCTGCATATAGAATAACTTTGTCCAAAATCTGCTATTGAAGATGCAAGTAGAATTTGTCACAAGCACAATGCGTCCCTTATAGTGTAATTCTTTTGAGTCCCAATTGTAATGAGCCATGGGGCTTGGTGCTTCCTCCAATTTTTTTATAATCTTACTAGTATCTGAATCTTCCTGCCATTCCATCTTAATATCCTCAAGGAAGTCGCTGGTCGGAAGTGAAACGGTCGAAACTTCAACTTGCTCGGGTAGCTGCGAAAGCGCATCTGCAAGAACATTCTCTTTCCCCTTTTTGTAAGTTATTTCAAAATCAAATCCAAGAAGTTTTATTACCCATTTTTGCTACTCGGGGGAAGATATCTTCTGCTCTAAGAGATATTTTAGGCTTTTATGGTCGGTCTTGATTTGAAAGTATCGCCTGATCAAGTACAATCTCCACCTCGTTGCTGCGCGCACAATGGCGAGCATCTCCTTATCATATGTTGACATATTTTGATCGGAGAGAGATAATGCCTTGCTAGTGTATGCAAGTGGTCGACCATCTTGCATGAGAATGGCTCCAATTCTGACTCTAGATGTGTCGGCCTCAATAATGAAGGGTCGGTTGAAATCTGGTAGTGTTAGCACCGGCGTCGTCGTCATGGCTGCCTTAAGTTTGTCGAAGGCAGCGGAGGCTCTATCCAACCATTGGAAGACATCTTTTTCTAGTAAGGAAGTAAGTGGTGCACTGATCTTTCCATAGTTTTTCACGAACTTGCGGTAGTAGCCTGTTAAACCCAGAAAGCCATGTAGCAATTTTATGTTTCTCGAGGTCGGCCAGTTTTGCATTGCTCCAATTTTGAAGGGGTCCACTGCCACACCTTCCTCTGATATGATATGCCCAAGATATTCCACCTTTTGTTGAAGAAAGCAAAAATTCGTGGTTGTTGTGTGTTCAAAAGGTGGTTTTCCGTATGTCTTCTTCGCATGCTCGTATTTGATGATACCCGGATCAAAGGTCCAGCTTTGTAAAGATTTGTGCTCCCTTTCATCTAGCAATTCATCTACTATTGGAATAAAGTATTTGTCCTTGATGATTATGCCATTGAGAGCTCGGTAATCAACACATATTTGCCTTGTTCCGTCCTTCTTGCGTACAAGTAGCACCGGCGAAGAGTAGAGGTTGCAACTTGGCCGAATAACTCCTGTTTCGAGCATCTCTTTTATAATCCTTTCTATTTCATCCTTCTGGAGATGTGGATACTGATATGGCTGAGCATTTGCTGAAGATTTGCTTGGAAGAATCATTATACAATGATCATGCCGACAGGTAAGAGGTAGGTTGCGCGGTTCGTCAAATATATTTGAAAATTCAGCAAGCAAAGGAAGTAGATTTGGATCTTCAAATTCTGTTGGCTCTCCCTTAGTTTGCTGCTCAAGTTGTACCAAAAAGCCGCTGCATGCTTTATGCAAAACATTCTCCATTTGTTGTGTGCAAATCGTTGTTATGTCGCCCCCACGTTTCCCGTGCAATGTCACCTGTTTCTCCTTACTGTAAAATTTCATAATTAGTTGCATAAAATTCCAAGAAATATCACCTAATGTCATCAACCATTTTATTATGAGCATGGCCTCATGATCATCAAGTGGGAGAAGGAAGAAATATGCAATCATCTCTTGGTAAGGCCTCATGATCATCAACAGTTTCACTTGCGGGCGCCTACGATCATACTTCAAAATTCGTCCGTTGGCGACCTTAACGACAAACCTGCTGCAATTCTTAATAGGTAAGTTCATATGGACAACAACCTTACTGTTTAGGAAGTTATTAGTGCTGCCCGTCTCGATGAGAACAGTGATCGGTTGTTGTTTGAGAAGGCCTCCAACATTCATCGTTTGCGAGTTTGAGTAGCCAGCTAGTGTTTGTACCGTAACTTTGGTCGGTTGTGGCTCTTCTTCTGCATCTTTTTCTTCATGTTCAAGGCTCTCTTCTGAATGTTCAATGACCTCTTCTTCTATCGGTTCAATCATAAGAAGTCCTCCTTTACTACAGCGATGCTCACGGCTCCACGGCTCGTCACAATGCCAACATAACCCCTTCGCATATCGCTCCCGAAGCTCTTCTCCTGTTAACCTCTTTGGTGCAGGGACTTGGTCGATAGTAGGGGGGGCTGAGGGCTTCAATATTACTAGTTGAGGAGTGACCCTAGTCCTCCGAGCTTCATGGTTCAATTGCTCCTCTTGATGTCGTGCGAAAGAGATGGCTGCCATAAGCGTGTACGGTTGTCGCGCTTTAACTTTTCCTCGGATCTCCGGCTTCAAGCCCTCAATGAAGGTCCTCAATAGCTATTTTTGAGACCAATCATGATTTTGATTAGATAACCTTTCAAACCTGGTTTGGTACTCCTGAATGGTGGAGGTTTGTCGGATCTTTGCTAGTTGTTCGTCAATATTCTCGTAAGCGGTTGGTCTGAAGCGGATCAGCAGTCCTTCTTTGAATTGTTGCCATGAAAGGACTCCATAAGTATGTTCAAACTGTTTAAACCACTGTATAGCATCCCCTTCAAGATGTATAGCTGCAATTTTCACCATAGATACATCCATGGTTTTGTGGTACCAAAAATATCGCTCCGCGCGCGAGATCCAACCAATCGGGTCTCCTTCTTCCCATCTAGGGAAGTCCACTCTCATGCATGGATAGTTGGGGTTGGTCATAGAGCCTACCCTCCCTTGGAAGTCATCTCTTCGGGCTTGGTGTGATTGGGCAAAGCTCTCTCCTTGATATGATTTCTTCGGGCTTAGTGGTCGGCCCAATCTGAGTTCGGTAAAGAGCGTCCGAATCTTATCCTTCATTCGCGCCTCCAAGGCTTCGAATTTAGCATTGATTGCCTCCTTAGATGCCATAGTATATGGCCCCAAATCAATGATGTTAAGATCTCTCTTTTGCTATTGGGTTAAAGGCATGTATAGGTTGAGAGAAGTGATGGTCGAAAGTGTTGGTAGATTGGTGGATGTAGGCTGCGGTTTAGGCTTGTTTTGTGGCTGTTTTGGGTGCAGTTTTAGGGTGTGGTTTGGTAGAGTTTTAGGGCTGTGGATGAAAGTTTTGGATCTATGGTAGATGGTAGCAAAGGTTTGACAGAAATCCGTGGAAGTTGCAGCAAGTATGTGTTGTCTTGTAAGAGTAGAATTGTCGTCGAAGAAACAACGGTTTCTCGACGTAATTTCCACCAAAAACTTGAGAGAATTGAGGAGGGAATTGATAGCAAAATCACAGTTTATATGATAGCAAGGATATCTAATTTAATCAATAAAATTTCGGTAGTATAACAGCAAGGAAATTGGTGCAAGTTACAATTGCAGAATTGTCGTCGAAAAATTTCAGCGGGATACGATGAAAATTTGCAGCAACATAAAATCATTTTTAGAGATGAATTTCTTAATAGATCAATCTTAGATGGAAGCCAAGATAATCTATGAAGTGTATAAGAAATTTCATTCAAAAAAGATTGCAAATAGATGGGTTAAGGCAACGATATGCAGTTGAAATTTTCTGCAGCATAGATTTTCAAGTGCAGCAGATTGGACATAAAAGATCAGTAGTTTATATTGAGAATTTTTCAATGAAACCAAAGGGAAATCCACTGTTAGGAAGTGTCAAAGATGTCATAAAAATTTTGTAGAAATTTGGATAGAAAAAGTACAGTAGCAAGATCAAACAGATGGTGCTATGCGGCTGGAATTCTGCAATGTATCTTTCGTCGTAGAGATGAAAACTTTGTGACGAAAAGTTTATGCAGCAATATAGGAACGATTTTTTTTTTTTTGGATTTTTGAATAAGGATAACTAAATTGCAGCAGCAGTAAGGTAGGAAACCAGAACCTGTTGCAATTCACGGGGAGATCAAAGGATGATCCGCGGTGGTGGAGATGATGGCGGAATTCGGTGACGATCTTTTAAGCAATTGTGGGAATTGCTTTGGATGGTTGTGGAGGGTTGATGGATGGCTGTGGAAGGGCAGCGAGACGCCAAGAACGCTGCTCTGATACCAGGTGTTAGAACCCTTGCAGATTCTAAACTTGGGGTTGATCTCTTTAGGGGATCGGCCTCCTTGGAACTCTATAGGGGTTCCTCCCTCCAAGTTGCTGCTCAAAGGCTGCAGAAAAGATTCATCTATTGCTTATGAAAAGAGAAGGAATACATGGCTATTTATAGGGCTTCTAAACCCTAACTCCTAATAGGACTCCTACTTAAGACTCTTACTTCTAACCAACTCCTAATAGGACTCTTACTTCTAACCAACTCCTAATAGGACTCCTACTCAAGACTCCTATTCCCTTACAACTCCTAATTCTTCTCTAAGAAAAAACCTCCTACATGAATGCCCCTCACAATTAGGACTCTCCTAGCTAGAGTCCTAACAGAATGTCCCTCTCAATTAGGACTCTCCAAGCTAGAGTCCTAACAAGTGGTTTGCAGTAAAGTAAATTGCACAAGAGAAATGCAAACCAGATTTTTATAGTGGTTCGATCATCGTGACCTACATCCACTTCACCGATTCCTCTTCCGTTGAGGCCACCGGCATCCACTATTGGTCTTCTTTCAATGGGCGAAGACCAACAACCCTTTTACACCCCTCTTCTCCTTTTCACAGGTTTAGGAGACAATGTTTTACAATCCTCTTTTACAAGGTATCCCTCTTACACCTCCCTTAGAACTCTCTCTAAGCTTTGGGAGGAGGGAACTCAACTTTCTAAGGTTTACAACTTTAGAATCATAGGGTTTTGCTCAATATTTTTTGCTTATCCATACAGGAATATCTGGGGTATTTATAGACCCCAAATGGATTCAAATTTGGAGCTCAAAATTCAAACCACCACTTGCACTGGGCGGTACCATCGCCTGCAACCTGACGCTAGGCGGTACTACCACCCAGACTAGCGGTACCACCACCTAGACTGGTGGTACTACTGCTTGACACAGTCTCGGAGACTATGCCATGACAGTTTCACCTATTTGGTCACTATTTGGGCCTTTCTCTTAGCCCAACACAGCCCAAACATGGCCCAACTATCTCATAATTGGGTTGACCCAATTCTAATCCCTATTATATGCTAACTATGAATTTTAAAATATTTACTAAGCTAAACAAAGTCCGTAGGTCTAAGTTTCTTCTAGCGAGCTTCCGGCGATCTTTCGGTGAACTTCTGATGATCTCTCGGTAATGTTCCAACGGACTCCCGACAAGCTCCTAGACTTCATGATGATCTTCTTGGTGAGTTCTGATGAGCTTTTTTAGCAAGCTCCGGGACTTCTCGGTCAATTCCGACAAAACCTTCGACGAATGTCCAGACTTCCAATGAACTCTCGAACTCCCAATGAAATCATGTTCTTGACTCCAGGACTTCATTTTGCTTTATGCCTTGCTATCGAAGTTAATCTTGCACATGTAAAAACACACTTCGATCTAGACAATTATTACTAAGCATGAATTATGTTGTTTGGAATGTCAGCGGTCCAACGATGCTTCGTCCGATTCTTCGATGCATCATCCTCTCTTGCGGCCTATTGCCCAATAGGCCAGTTGACCTCCACAACTATGATATCCTTGGCGCAATTTCCACTCTTCTTAGCCTGATGCCCAAATCCATGTCCTGAAGAATTATATCGATACATCATCCAATCTTTCGGCTAGACGTCAAATCTTCTGACATGTTCCGCCGGCCCAAATGATTCTTCATGCTTTAAGTGTCTCATCCTGATCGAAGTATCCTACGTCACTCAAAACTCAGATCAATTAATAAACACTTATCAATTGGTTTCATCATCAAAATTTGAGATTCAACAATCTCCCTCTTTTTGATGATGACAACCAATTGATGACAGAGTTAACCTTAACTCCCCCTATCAATATATCATATTGATAGAACCTTAAATTCAAGCTGAATTTAAGTCATTGCAAATTTGATCATGAATATTTGTAATATCTCATCATGCATAACACGATCATACTTCTCCCCCTTTATCATCAACAAAAAGGAGAAGTTACAACTATCAAGTATTTGGACATAGAAGTTCAAATCATTGTAATATAATCATGATCTTCAGTTTTATCATCATACAAGCTAGCAAATTTAGTATCACTTTACAACATGCATAATCATTATATCATCATTAATTTTAAAGATGTGCAAGATTGTAAATTATGCAAGTTTCAATTTTTGTTTCTTAAGATAGACAATCTGTCAATTTTTTGGTGATGTTCAAGATAGCAAGCTCTTTCTTCTCTTTTGAGAAGTGTCGTCATTTTTGCTTTCTTTGCAAAGTACAAGCTAGCAAAATTTTATATTATTTTATAACATGTAAGTTAGCAATTTGGCAAGTGTTACTTCTCTTTGAAGTATGAAGGCTAGCAAGTGTTTTGAAAAAATAATGCAAGATAACAAGCCAGCAAGATACAATGTTTTACATGAAGCAAGCTAACAAGTTTTGCATCTTTTTGTGATATGTACATTTGTAATTTTTATTTCTTTTTAGATGTGCTAGCAAGCAAGCAAGTTTTTCTCCTTATAATTTGTGAGCTAGCAAATTTTACACATATGAAAGTTGGCAAGATTTTTGCATCTTTTTGAGATGAGCAAGCTTTTGCTTCTTCTTAAAGTATGCAAGCTAGCTAGCAAGCTAGTAAAATTTGCTCCCCCTATGTCATTGTCAAATAGAAGGGAAGAATACAATGTTGTAATTCTTTTTCCTTTTTATCAATCTCCACGTCATGATAAAAGTAAAGTATCAACCTTATTTTAATATGTTTGTGCATCATTATAGTTTCAATTTACAACATGCACAATTTTAAAACGTTACACATCATCCTTACTCTATGCATGATACTAAAAATAAATCAATCATCATATCATACATGATACTCATAAGCTAGTAAATTTATATCATTTTAGAGCATCAAAATAATATCATGAGTATTTCATGTATTCATATCATCACATAAAGAATATCAAGAAGAATTAGGTGATGAGATATACTTCAAGAATACAAGAAATTATACAAAGCCAAAAAATCATATCATGAAGTATGAGATCATGTGAATACCAAAAGAAATGATTCATTTTGACAAATCTCCTCTTAAATATTCAAAGAGAAATATTAGGAGATCAAATAATAAAAGATATTCAAATGAAATTTTAATTCATGAATTTCGAAAAAGATATTCAAATGAAATTTTAAGTCATGATTTTTGAAAAATATATTCTCTTTAGTAAATTACAAAAGGAAACATAGGAGAAAAATATTTCAATTCATGCAAAAGAAATCTTATGATTCACATAGAAAAATCTCCTCTTTAGTAAAATATCAAGAAAAATCATAGGAGTACAAAGAAGAGATCTTGATTAAAAAAAAATATCTCAAGTAATTCTAATAAACCAAGATCATGATTTTGATAAAACTTATTCAAATTCATATCATCAAAATCATCAAAATCTCAACATTTCTTTCAAGAGATTCAAAATGGCATAAATAATTTTATTGATCTCTTAGTGAAAAATCAATAAGATAGAGAAAAAGAAAATTTTAAAAAAATGCTTTCCTCCTTTTGTTTCAACTTATTGATTGATTTCATATATGCATGTTCTTTTCTTTCAAATCCATGCATTATTCATTAACACAAAAGAAGAACTTTCAAAGGATCACAAAAATTATCATGTATAAGTTCAAAATATAAACTCGTTAAGCATGCTTTCAAGTCATCATTATATTTTCATTAAGATATATTTTCCTTTTTACGTGTTTTATTTTAAGTGATTGATTTCATATAAGCATGATCAAGTTTTTTTTTTTTCATATGAAAACATACATCATAGTTTAAAATCGAAAAGGCCACATTTATTATCATAAAAATCGATAATCCATAAATTTCAAGAATCATCATGCATAAATTCAAAACATAAACTTATTAAGCATATATCAAATCATTACTTCAAATCAAACATGATTTCATTAATCATAGAGCATCTTCAATCAAAGTCGAGAAACAATATTATTCATCTTGTTAGGTGTACAAGCATTAGATTCATATACACATTCTATTGCATTATTAAAACATCAAGCATGATTTCATAAAATATTTTCAATCAAAATCATTTTGTTTGTTTATAATCAAACATATAATTTTCATGATTACTTTCAAAATCACTAGAAAGGTAAGCATGATCCAATTTTATTTTTGTATTTTCAATAAACATGCAATTCAAAAAAAATATAATTTTTCTAAATTAATTTAAGAACAACTCATGAAAAGTATTATGTAATTTTGAAATAAATTAAAGGAGTTTCGTTTGAGTTGTTTACCTCATTGTTGAAAGTCGTTAAGGCGTAGTTTGCCACCTTGCCTTTGTTGATTTTCTTCTTATCTTCGGATAAGCTCAATTCGTCCAAAGTCACATTCTTCTTCTTTTTAGGTTCATTTTTAATTTTCGATTCTTGTTTTAAAAATTTCATAAGTAGTTCAAGTTCACCATCACTTGAGCTTATGCTCGAGTGGTCTTCAATTGTTCTCAGTCTGAAATCCTTTCTGTTCTTTGGAAGGTGGTTCTCAAGTTCTTTATTTGCATTACACGTTATTTCATAGGTCATCAAAGACCCTATAAGTTTTTCAATTGGAAAATGGTTCAAGTTCTTTGATTCTTGTATTGTCGTTATTTTTTAATCCCAATTTTTAGAAAGCGATCGTAAAATCTTATTAATGAGTTCAAAATCCAAAAAACTTCTACCAAGTGCTTTTAAACCATTGACGACATCCGTAAAACGAGTGTACATGTCTCCAATGGTTTCGCTTGGTTTCATAAGAAATGGTTCAAAATCATGTATTAAAAGATTGACTTTCAAATCTTTTACTCTACTCGTGCCTTCGTGTATGATTTCGAGAGTGTGCCATATTTCGAAAGCCATTTCACAAGTAGAAACCCAATTAAACTCAGTTTTATCCAAAGCACAAAATAGAGCATTCATAGCTCTAGTATTTAAGGAAAAAAATCATCTTCTCCAAATAATTTTAATGGTTTATTAGAAGAGAAGGCCTTCGAAAATCGCTTTCAATAATATTCCATAAATTCAAATCCAATGAAAGCAAGAAAACTCTCATTCGAGTTTTCCAATATGTGTAGTCCATCCCATTGAACAAGGGAGGACGAATAAGAGAGTGACCCTCTTGAAAGCCGAAAAGAGTCATTTTTCTTAGGTGTTAAACCAAATGAAAAATATGAAGCTCTGATACCAATTGTTAAGAAAAGATTCAACACTAAGAGTGGGGGTGAATTAGTGCAGCGGTAAAAATTACGTCGGTTCAAAACTTCATTGCGATTAAATCCGTTTCCGATAAAAAACTGTTTCATAAAAGTTTTAACTTTGAAAGCGTATGGAAGAGCATAGTGGATGTAAAACAAGTAAAGTGGTTTATAGTAAAGTAAATTTCACAAGAGAAATGCAAATTAGATTTTTATAGTGGTTCGGTCGTCGTGACCTATATCCACTTCACCGATTCCTCATCCATTGATGCCACTGGCATCTACTATCAATCTTCTTTCAATGGGCAAAGACCAACTACCCTTTTACACCCCTCATCTTCTTTTCACAGGTTTAGGAGACAACCTTTTATAACTCTCTTTTATAAGGTATCCCTCTCACACCTCCCTTAGAACTCTCTCTAAGCTTTGGGAGGAGGGAACTCAACTTTCTAAGGTTTATAACTTTAGAATTATAGGGTTTTGCTCAATATTTCTTACTTATCCATACAGGAATAGCTGGGGTATTTATAGGCCCCAAATAGATTCAAATTTGGAGCCCAAAATTTAAACCCCCGAAATTTCAAGGTACGGGCAATACCACCGCCTGCAGCCTGATGCTGGGTGGTGCCACCGCCCAGACAGTCTTGGAGACTGAGTCTGGGTGGTACCATTGCCCAGACTAGCGGTACCACTGCTTGACACAGTCTCGGAGACTATGCCACGATGGTTTCACTTGTTTGGTCACTATTTGGGCCTTTCTCTTGGCCTAACATAACCGAAACTTAGCCCAACTATCCCCTAATTGGGTTGACCTAATTCTAATCCCTATTATATGCTAAATATAAATTTTAAAATATTTACTAAGTTAAACAAGGTCCGTAAGTCTAGGTTTCTTCTGACGAGCTTCCAGCGATCTTCCGACGAACTTCCGGCGATCTTCCGATGATCTCTCGGCAATTTTCCAACGGACTCCCAGCAAACTCTTGGACTTCATGATGATCTTTTTGGCAAGTTTCGATGAGCTTCTTTAGTAAGCTCTGGGACTTCTCGATCAATTCCGACAGAACTTCCGATGAACGTCCGGACTTCCAACGAACTCTCGAACTCCCAATGAAATCACGTTCTTGACTCCGGGACTTCATTTTGCTTTATGCCATGCTATCATAGTTAATCCTGTATATATAAAAACATATTTCAATTTAGATAATTATTACTAAGCATGAATCATGTTGTCCGGTATGTCATTGGTCCATCGACGCTTCGTCTGATTCTTCGACATATCGTCCTCTCTTGTGGCCTATTGCCCAATCGGCCAGTTGACCTCTGCAACTCCGATATCCTTAGCACAATTTTCACTCTTTTTAGCCCGATGCCCGAATCCATGGCTCGAAGCATTCTGTCGATACGTCATCTGATCCTCCGGCTAGACGTCCAATCTTTTGACATATTCCACCGACCCAACATGATTCTTCCTACTTTAATTATCTCATCCTGATCGAAGCACCCCGCGTCACTCAAAACACAAATCAATTCATAACACTTATCAATTGGTTTCATCGTACAAAATCCCAGATTCAACAGTTTGCAGGCAGTAGTACCACCTAGTAATGGTGGTGGTACCGCTAGTACCCCGAAATCTGGGGATGTGACACTTTTTGGCTCCAATTCTGAAGCCATTAGGGCCTATAAATACCCCATCCTTTTATGCATGAAAGGGTAACAAAAGTGCAATCAAGGAGTTGAAAAATTCTAAGTGTTGCAGTATTAAAAGTATTGTAAAAGTGAGAAAAGTCCTCCTCCTCCCTCTCCTTAGATTTGTAATCATTCAGGAGAATTGTGAGGCTTGTAAGGGTTATCTCCTAAACCCTTGAAAAGGAGAAATCACTGTAAAGAGGTGGTTGGTCTTCTCCTATTGAATGATGACCATTAGTGGATGTTGATGACCTCGATAAAGGAGGAATCAAAGTGGATGTTGATGACCGAACCATTATAAATTTTGGTTTGCATTTCCAGTATTGTCATTTATTTACCTTGCAATTGCTTCACTTCCTCCTTACTTGGCTTTCACTATGCTTTACGAACAAACACACCTTCAAGCTATCTTCCGAGGTCAGTTTTTTGTTTAACGTACGAAGTTTTTTTTTTAAACCGATGCTTTTTTTCTGCTGCACTGATTCATCCCTTACCTCTTAGTGCCAACTCAATCCTAACAACATTGGCAGGATTCTTTCAAGTTGCTCTTCAATCTCTCGACCCCTACACTAGTTAAGAATTTCATAGACATATGTTAGGTGACACTATGACACAAAGTTGATTCAAAGTGGATACTTGATAATGGTATAATAAGCAAACGGGAGGTACTTAATGTTAATGTTATAAGCCAATGAGATATTAACCACCATAAAACTTATTTTCACCATTTTTTAGTAGAGATCCAAACCAAACATGATATTAAGGTTGGTGATCTTGAGCAACGAGAGTCACTAGTAAACCTCAGCAATGAAGAAGGCATTAAGATAACATTTGTAGCAACTAAACATATTTTTGATAAGTCTCACAATAATGTATATGGATAAAACTCCATATGTTGTCATTCCCTTTTTGTAAAGGCAATCAAGACTATGATGATGATGGATCTATACAATGAGAATCAGATCGCGATGAGATCACGATAATGAGACCGATTCGCCTTTAAACACGGATCCTAAATAATCCCGGTCATAGGTTACTCGAGAGGGACATCGAGATAACTAGACAGATTGGTGTGCTATATACTCATTCATATGATGGATGCAGCTGGTCTCAAAGCTGCTCATGTGGGGACACTAGGGATACAGTGCAGGTGCTCATTGGAGAATGAGTTCACTAATTGATTCGCTTATGGAATGTTGGATGGTTGACGATGCCTTATTGTTAGATAGTGATTTTGTAATCCTAGTGAAGTATCTGGTCCTTAGACTTGAAATACCAAAGATGTCCTATGTGAGTATTCTATTCTTTAATACTAGACTTATAGGTTTAGAGGTTCCAGATTTAGCACAGTTAGTCATCGGGAGTGATAGCCAATCTTACGAGGGCTATTGAGTATCGATAGAGAATCATCCACTCTTGGTATCATGAGAGGAATAAGTTAGGATCAAGAGCACTAAGAGGGGGGGGGGTGAATTAGTGCAGCGAAAAACTTTCGATGATTAAAAAAGTGTTCGTACGATAAAAGTGATTTCAGTAAGAAAGCTGATTCGTAAATCACTTTAACTTTTGATTAAGCGAGATGCAGCAAAGATATAAATGCAATTTGCAGTTATGGTTCAAAATCAGATAGTAGGTGCAAACTGAAATATGATATTCGTACAAAAAAAATTGATTTATGTCTAAATGCTGATTCGTAAATCACTTGATTAAGCGAGATGCAGTTAAAACAAGGATATAAAGGCAGTTTGCAGTTATGATAGAAATCAAAACGTAAGCGCAAACTGAAATATGATGATCGTACGATAAAATTGATTTACATCTAAACGTCGGCCGATTCAGAAAGTGCAAAGCTTGAAACCCAATCGTATATGCGCAGAAAGCAGTAAGCTTTTGAGGAGGTTTGCAGTAAAGATAAAATACTCAAAGTAAATGCAAACCGAGATTTAGAGTGGTTTGGTCAATCTTGACCTACTCCACTTTTGGCTTCCTCCACCGACGAGGTCACCGACGTCAACTAGAGGTTTTCCTTCAATAGGCGAAGGCCGACCACCCTTTTACAGTTTCACTCCTTTTGACGGGCTTAGGAGACAACCCTTTCAGAATTTCCTTTCCTCTCTTAACAGATTAGAACTTGGAAGAAAAGAGGAAGAAGAACTTTCAACTCATACAACACTTTTGAGCTCTAAAAATCACAAAGTAAAATCAGAATTTCGGTGGATTTTGGGTGCCCTTTCAGTGCTGAAAGGGTGGGGTATTTATAGGCCCCAACCCAGTTTGAATTTGGAGCTCAAAACTATCAATTCCCGAAATTCCGGGATCTGGCGGTTACACCGCCTGATTGAGGCGGTTGCACCGCCTAGCAGAGCTCGAAGACTAAGCCTCTAGGCGGTGCCACCTCTGTCAGGGGCGGTTGCACCTCTTGCCAGAGCTCGAAGACCGAGCTCAGGCGGTGCCACCGCCTGACTGAGGCGGTTGCACTGCTCAACCAGAGCTCGGAGACTGAGCCAAGGCGGTGCCACCTCCTGGCTGGGGCGGTTGCACTGCCCAGTCTCGCTCGGAGATTGAGGCCAAGCGGGGCCACCGCCTGGCAGAAATCAGGGTCCGAATGAGTTAATACATTCGGCCCAATTTGGGTTTTTCAATGGCCCAATTGCCCCAAGATTAAGTTAATGGGATCACCTCCTATTTCCAACTTAATCATTGTGCTAACTACAATATTTCCTAAGACCTTTACTGCAACTTGCTCCGGTGCGTCAATCGCTTCTTCCGGCGAGCTTCCGACGAACTTCCGTCGATCATCCGATGAACCCTCGGTGATGCTCCTACGGACTTCCGGCAAACTCTTGGACTTGCGACGATCCACTTGGTGAGTTCCGACGAGCTTCTTTGGCAAGCTCATGGACTTCTCAGATTTGTTCCCGTAGAACCTCCGACGACTGTCCGAACTTCCGTCGAACTCTCGAACTCCCAACGTGATCATTGTCTTGACTCCGGCGCAACTCCTGCTGCATATCTTATTTTCATCGTAGTTAATCCTGCACACTTATTTCAACATATAGATTAGATAACAAATGACAATTGACTTCATCATCAAAATCCGAGATTCAACAATCTCCCCCTTTTTAATGATGACAATCAATTAATAATGGAGTTAACCTTAACTCCCCCTGTCTATATGCCATACTTGAGATAAGTCATTCTTGAATTCAAAACCTTTGAATTCAAGAGACATATTGATAGTTAAAATCATTTAAACTTATCAATACTCCCATCATGATTCCCATCATTTTGTTTCTCTCTGAAGATGATGTCGAGGCTTGACATTCATTTTCAAATTTTACATAACAAGTTTGAATGATGATAATAGTAGCAATTCATCATATTGTAAGATATCAACATGTAAAACTGCGAAGTAAGATTTTGATATCATTACATGATACAAACAAGGCATAATGCAAATTATAGCAATCATAGCATCAATTCATATATCTCTTGGTGATGCAAGCATGGCATTAATACTCATATATTTCTCCCCTTTGTCATCAACAAAAAGCATGGTAATTATGATACCAGTAGAACAATATAAGCGAATTTTGAGCATAAGTGTGATAGTTGTTCATGCCTTTACATGTTATTTTCCAATAGTAAGTGGTAGGAAATCAATTATACAAGCATATAAAGGAAAGCATGATACGTAGATTGCTTTGAATACTTCTTCCTTTTTATTTGTTATAATCTTTTTGCATGAAGGAGGAAGGCTATTTGTGATTTTACTTTGAGTAAAGTTAAAATCGATGAGAGATTAAATCATGCTTCATTTTTACAAGGATCAAGATATGTATGCGAAACAAATCTTTGCAAGTAAAAATACTATCATCCATATTTCAAGATGGAATTTATAAGCAGGAATCATTTCATCAAATCCATTTCAGAAAAATATTTTTCATAAGTGTATGAGAAAATCAGATTGTTAGGATACCAATTGTTAAGCGAATCCGAAAATGAAATTAACACTTTCATGCATTCGGACAAGACTATGCTATAGATTTTTAAATACAATCATGAAGACAAAACATGCTTATTGTTATGGAAATTTTAGTATTCAACACATAATTTTCAGCATGTTATTTAGGCATGTAATGGCAATCAAGTGATTTTATCATTCAATAAAGTCCGAAAAATAATTTTAACTAGTTTATGTATTCGGACACATCAACATTCCTAATTCTCTTCTTATGAAATCAAATTGTTCTTCACTTAGAGGTTTTGTAAAAATATCAGCTAGTTGATGTTTAGTATCAATGAACTCTATGATTACATCATGATTAGTAACATGATCTCGTATAAAGTGATGTCTAATATCAATATGTTTTGTTCTTGAGTGTTGTATAGGATTCTTCGTTAAGCATATTACACTTGTGTTATCACATTTAATGGGAATATTTTTAAGATGAACTTTATAATCTTCTAAGGTGTTTTTCATCCATACAACTTGTGCACAGCATGCACTTGCTGCAATATATTCAGCTTCGGTTGTTGATAGTGCAATCGAGTTTTGTTTCTTAGATGACCAAGAAACAAGGGCATGTCCTAAAAATTGACATGTTCCTGATGTGCTTTTTCTATCTAGTCTATAGCCAGCAAAGTCCGCATCAGAATAAGCAATTAACTCAAGATTCTCTGATTTTGGGTACCATAATCCTAGATTTGTTGTACCATTAAGATATCTAAGTATTCTTTTAATTGCTTTGAGATTAGATATCTTAGGGTTTGATTGAAATCTAGCACAAAGTCCTACACTGAACATGATATCTGGTCTAGTTGTCCTGAGGTAAAGTAAACTTCCTATCATGCCCCTATAAGTTTTTTGATCGAAGCTTGTTCTACTTTCATCAATTTCTAACTTAGTAGAGGTGCTCATAGGAGTGTTAATAGCTTTTGAGCTATTCATATTAAACTTTTTTAGCAAATTCATAGCATATTTAGTTTGACTAATAAAGATGTCATTGCTTAGTTGTTTGATTTGTAAGCCTAAGAAGAATGTTAATTCTCCCATTAAACTCATTTCGAATTCAAGACTCAGTTTTAGCAAAAGATTCAGAAAGAGATTTATTCGTAGAACCAAAGATAATATCATCAACATAAATCTGAACAATGAGAAAATTATTTTCAAAATTCTTGATGAACAATGTACTATCAACCTTGCCTTTTGTGAAATTATTTTCAATAAAAAAAGATCTAAGTCTCTCGTACCAAGCCCTCGGAGCTTGTTTTAAATCATAGAGAGCTTTAGTTAATCTAAACACATGATTAGGGAGGCTATTATTTTCAAATCCAGGAGGTTGTTCAACATAGACTTCTTCGGAAATAAAGCCATTAAGAAAAGCACTTTTAACATCCATTTGAAACAACTTAAAATTATTACTACTAGCGTAGGCAAGGAGCATCCTTATGGCTTCTAATCGAGCCACAGGAGCGAAGGTTTCTTCGTAATCGATACATTCTTCTTGGTTGAAACCTTTGGCCACTAATCTAGCCTTGTTTCTAACCACGATACCATATTCATCTTGCTTGTTTCTAAAAGCCCATTTAGTATCAATAACTAAATGGTCAGTTGGCCTAGGAACAAGCTTCCACACCTCATTTCTCTCAAATTGATTTAATTCATCTTGCATTGCGATAATCCATGAATCATCTTTCATGGCTTCGTCAACACATTTGGGTTCAATTTGGGAGAGAAAAGCAGCGTTGGAACAAAATTTTTTAAGAGAAGAACGTGTTTGAACCCCCTTTGATGTGTCTCCTAAGATTAGCTCCTTAGGATGAGCATCTACATACTTCCAATCCTTGGGTAAGGATGTTTCGGAAGTGGACGCATCCAAGTTGCTAGTTGGAGATGGGGTTTCATTTAAATTCAAGGAATCAAAATTAACATCATCATCAAAATCGTTTTTCCTAATTTCGAAAATCTCATTGAAGACAACATGAATGGATTCTTCAATAATTAAGGTTCTTTTATTGAAGATACAAAAAGCTTTAGAAACCGAAGAATAACCAAGAAAGATTCCTTTATCGGATTTAGTTTCAAATTTTCCTAAGTTATCTTTTTCATTCAAGATAAAACACTTACACCCAAAGACTTTAAAATATAAAACATTGGGTTTTTTGTTGTTCCATAACTCATAGGGAGTTTTGGTGAGTAAGGGTCTTACTAGAACTCTATTCAAAATATAGCATGCAGTGTTTACGGCTTCAGCCAAAAAATATTTGGGTAGGCTATGTTCATTCAACATGATTCTTGCCATTTCTTATAAATTTTGATTTTTTCTTTCAACTACTTCATTTTGTTGAGGATTTCTAGGAGTAGAGAAATTATGGTTGTATCCATTGAGTTCACAAAATTCTTGGAAATCATTGTTTTGAAATTCACCACCATGATCACTTCTAATTGACGAAATCATAGAACCCTTCTCATTTTGAACAAGTTTACAAAACTTGCTAAAATATCTAAAGCATTCATTTTTCTATTTTAAGAAGTAAGTCCATGTGTATCTGCTATAGTCATCCACAATGACGAAGGCGTATTTGCTACCTCCTAGGCTTGATGTAGAGATTGGTCCGAACAAGTCTATATGGATCAATTGTAAGGGCCTAGAGGTGCTTATTTGATTCTTAGATTTGAAACTACCCTTAATTTGTTTACCTAATTGGCAAGCATCACATACATTATCTTTGATGAACTTGATATGAGGAATTCCTCTTACAAGTTCTTTAGATGATATTTGAGTGATTAGTTTCATGCTAGCATGACCTAATCTTCTATGCCATAGCCAAGCATCCTCATTCAAAACTGAAAAATACATTTCATTACACAAATCATTGATGTCAATAGTGTATATGTTATTTTGTTTTAATGCAATCATAGACATGTTTTTGTGTGGTTTTTCAATGATGCAAGCATTAGATTCGAATTTGACAATATATCCTTTATCACATAATTGACTAATGCTCAAGAGGTTATGTTTTAAACCATCAACTAACAAAACATCTTCGATAAAGAAGTTGGATTTGTTACCTATGGTTCCTTTGCCAATGATTTTACCCTTGTTGTTGTCTCCGAAGGTGACATAGCCTTCGTCTATGCTAGTGAGCTTAGAGAATTGAGATGGATCTCCGGTCATATGCCTTGAGCATCCACTATCAAGGTACCATCTCTTGCTCCTAGCTTGCGATGGTATAGCTTTCTACAAGAAAGGATGATTTTTAGGTATCCATTTGCTTTTGGGTGCCTCAAAAATAGATCTACATTGTTTATCATGTTGCATAGAATTTATCATGGTTCCTTTAGGAACTCAAATTAATTTGTTCGGACTAATTTTCTTGAATGGACAATAATGCGTTTTGTGTCCAAGTTTGCAACAAAAGTTGCATTTGCTTTGGTGTCGAACATGTAAGATGGGGCCTTTCATGAAGGTGGTTGGATTTTGGTGAGGACTTCTCACAAATCCGATTCCACTTCTTTTGGGAACGTGACCCTTGTTTGCAAGGATCATGTTCAAGGACTTGCTACCAACCTCGAATTTTTTCAAGGTGTCCTTAAGTAGCAAGTTTTCCTTTTGGAGAGTTTCTAGATCATGGCATTTTAGGCATGAACCTAAACTATCATGATATTCAGTTTTTAACTTACCGAAATTACAAGTAAGACTATCATGCTCCTTTTTTAGCAATTTATATTTTCTACTAATAATCTTGCATTCATCAAATAAGTCATGGAAGGCATTTAATAATTCATCAAATGATAAATCTGCATCTATTAAATTTGTTACCTCCTCTCCGATGGCCATTAAGGCATAATGAGCAACTTGCTCGGTGTTGGACTCCTCTTCTTCGGACGCGCTCGAGTCATCCCACGTTGCTTTGAGTGCCTTCTTCTTTGATGTTCTCTTTTTGACTTGGGGACAATCACTTTTGTAGTGTCCCGGCTTTTTGCATTAGTAGCAAATAACTTGGTCCTTTTTGGGTTCAATTTTTTTTTTTGTCATTCTTAAACTTGTTTCTTTTAATAATTTTTTAAAATTTTCTTGTTAGAAGTGCCAAGTCATCGTCACAGTCCTCATCACTTGAGTTTTCTCTCAAGTGGTCTTCTGAAGTTCTAAGTGTCATATCCTTCCTATTCTTTGGAAGGATGTCTTCTTGCTCTTCATGAGCTTTGCAAGTCATCTCGTAGGTCATTAATGACCCGATTAGTTCTTCAAGAGGGAAGTTGTTTAGATTTTTCGCCTCTTGAATAGTAGTGACTTTAGGATCCCAACTCTTAGGAAGGGATCTTAGAATCTTATTTACGAGCACAAAATCCGAAAAACTTTTTCTGAGTCCTTTTAAACCGTTGACGACATCCGTGAAACGGGTAAACATGTCGCCAATAGTCTCACTCGGTTTCATCCGGAAAAGTTCGAAAGAATGTAACAAAAAATTGATTTTTGACTCTTTCACTCTACTTGTGCCTTCGTGAGTCACTTTGAGTGTGTGCCAAATATCAAATGCGGTTTCACAGACCGAAACACGATTGAACTCGTTTTTATCAAGTGCACAAAATAAGGCATTCATAGTCTTTGTATTAAGAGCGAAAGCCTTCTTCTCCAATTCATTCCAATCGATCATTAGAAGAGAAGACTTCGAAAATCCATTTTCGACAAGATTGACAAGATTCCAAATTTCAAATCCATAGAAATAAGAAAGATCCTCATTCGGGTCTTCCAATAGGTGTAGTCCGTCCTATTGAACATGGGTGGACGTGTAATAGAATGGCCCTCTTGGATTCCGGCGTATGCCATCTCTCTTGGGTTTTAATCCATTTGAGAGTTAACCCCGCTCTGATACCAATTGTTAGGATCAAGAGCACTAAGAGGGGGGTGGGGGGGTGAATTAGTGCAGCGGAAAACTTTCGACGATTAAAAAAGTGTTCGTACGATAAAAGTGATTTCAGTAAGAAAGTCGATTCGTAAATCACTTTTTAACTTTTGATTAAGTGAGATACAACAAAGATATAAATGTAGTTTGCAGTTATGGTTCAAATCAGATAGTAGGCGCAAACTGAAATATGATATTCGTACAAAAAAAACTGATTTACGTCTAAATGCTAATTCGTAAATCACTTGATTAAGCGAGATGTAGTTAAAGCAAGGATATAAAGGTAGTTTGCAGTTATGATAGAAATCAAAACGTAAGCGCAAACTGAAATATGATGATCGTACGATAAAACAGATTTACGTCTAAACGCCGATTCGGAAAGTGCAAAGCTTGAAACCCAATCGTATATGCGTAGAAAGCAGTAAGCTTTTGAGGAGGTTTGCAGTAAAGATAAAATGCTAAAGTAAATGCAAACCGAGATTTAGAGTGGTTCGGTCAATCTTGACCTACTCCACTTTTGGCTTCCTCCACTGACGAGGTCACCGACGTCAACTAGAGGCCTTCCTTCAATAGGCAAAGGCCAACCACCGTTTTACAGTTTCACTCCTTTTGACGGGCTTAGGAGACAACCCTTACAGAATTTCCTTTCCTCTCTTAACAGATTAGAACTTGGAAGAAAAGAGGAAGAAGAACTTTCAACTCATACAACACTTTTGAGCTCTAAAAATCACAAAGTAAAATCAGAATTTCGGTGGTTTTTGGGTGCCCTTTCAGTGCTGAAAGTGTGGGTTATTTATAGGCGCCAACCCAGTTTGAATTTGGAGCTCAAAACTGTCAATTCCCGGAATTTCGGGATCTGGCGGTTGCACCGCCTGATTGAGGCAATTGCACCACCTGGCAGAGCTCGAAGACTGAGCCTCTGGGTAGTGCCACCTCTGTCAGGGGCGATTGCACCTCATGCCAGAGCTCGAAGACTGAGCTCAGGCGGTGCCACCGCCTGATTGAGGCGGTTGCACCGCTCAGCTAGAGCTCGGAGACCGAGCCCAGGCGGTGCCACCTCCTGGCTGGGGCGGTTGCACCGCCCAGTCTCGCTCGGAGACTGAGCCCAAGCGGGGCCACCGCCTGGCTTGGGCGGTTCAACCGCCTGGCAGAAATCAGGGTCCGAATGGGTTGATACATTCGCCCCAATTTGGGTTTTTCAATGGCCCAATTGCCCCAAGATTAAGTTAATGGGATCACCTCCTATTTCCAACTTAATCATTGTGCTAACTACGATATTTCCTAAAACATTTACTGCAACTTGCTCCGGTGCGTCAATCTCTTCTTCCGGTGAGCTTCCGGTGAACTTCCGTCGATCATCCGATGAACCCTCGGTGATGCTCCTGCAGACTTCCGGCAAACTCCTGGACTTGTGACAATCCACTTGGCGAGTTCCGACGAGCTTCTTTGGCAAGCTTATGGACTTCTCGGATTTGTTCCCGCAGAACCTCCGACGACTGTCCGAACTTCCGTCGAACTCTCGAACTCCCAACGTGATCATTGTCTTGACTCCGGCGCAACTCCTGCTGCATATCTTATTTTCATCGTAGTTAATCCTACACACTTATCTCAACATATAGATTAGATAACAAATGACAATTGACTTCATCATCAAAATCCGAGATTCAACAGAATATCCCATGTGTTCTTGCTCAAACAAATCCCTAGCTAGGGTCATTCGGATTGAGAGAGAAAGAGTTATCCAGGAGAATATGATTAGAGCGAGACTCAAATAGAAACTATATGAGCCTGATAGTACCATGCCTGGTATACATCTTTTGGGGTATGAGATGGATAAGGTACTATAGATACACGATAACTAAGGATAAATAGATCCAATAGATTAAATTCTCCTGCATCGTCTGGGGACTACGACGTAGTAGCCTAGTATGTCTGCAGTCGATGTGTCAAGTGAATTATTATGGAGATAATAATTCACTTAGCTAAAAGGAGTTCTGACAGGTATAATTCACGGCCAACTCGATATTGGGCCTAGAGGGTCACACACATATGGTAGGCATTGCAACGAGTAGAGGTTCGGATATGAGATATCCATCAGAGCCTCTATCTTATTGGAGATCCAATAAGCTCATGAATTATTGGATCCTATGGATGAGATCCAATAAGAGCCAATGAGAGATTATTGGATAAGAGATCCACTAATCTAAGAGGCTTGGGTAGTTGGATGAAGATCTAATACCCAATAGGGTAAGATCCATTAGGGTTAAATTGATAAGGGGCCTCTATAAATATGAGGGAACTAAAGGTTCATAGGCTATAGCTTCTTTTGGTTGGCATCTACTATTCTTCTCTCCCCTTCTCCTCAAATAGTAGGCTTGGAGATTTGAGGAGCATCTTCATAACCTCTATTGTGTGGATCATCACTAGAGAGGAGGACAGTTGACCTCCTTCATCCTCTCCTATAGATCTGCAGGTTTTCAGGGATATACGATCTCCCTGGGTAATTCTCTTATGCATAGTTTTTCTATTTCGGGGGATTTTGTGCACCAATCTTCGCACGATGACAAACACATCTTTAAAAATTTTGAGGATTTTGTTTTCTATTCTTCTGCTGGGCATTTGATGTTGCCTCTAAATTTTCCTATAGTGGTATTAAAGCCAGATTGCTCATGCAAAAGATTGGCTTTTAAACTACGTGTGTTGTGTTCAATTGAAATTATTTTACGCGATTGCTACAATTTTTTTCTTGCAGTTTTCAAATATGCACTGCACACTTTCTTTCTATTAAGAGGTGTTTTAGATAAAGCTTTTGATGTCAAATTTGTTGATACAAAAGGGGAAGAAAGGGCAACAACTATTGTTGCCCCTTGGATTGGCCAACGACTGCTTGCAGCCTTAGCCGAGAGCTCCAATTTACTACTCTCGGCCTAGCCAAAAGCAGTAGGAACAAGAGCAGCATGGCTGCTCTCAACCTACTGCATGGTAGCCCCTGCAACTAGGTTTCCTAGCTGCAAGGGGCACCCTTAGCGGCTAGGGTTTCATGGCCATAGGGGTTGCCCCAACGGCTAGGAGTTCTGGTCGCATGGGGCACTTGAAGTCCATGGCAGCCCTGCAGCCATAGTTTCTTAGCTACAAGGGATTCCTTTGTGGCTAGGGTTTCCTAGCCATGCAAGGTAGTCCAATGGCCTAGGATTCCTGGTTTTTGGGGAGTCTCTATATGGTATGATTTCCTTGCTCAAGAAGGAACTACCTGCCATGTGAGGAACCTACCATGTGGGACACCATATTGTACGGAGCCCAAAATGCTACATATAATTAATTAAAATAGTTTAATTAATTATTATTATCTAGCAGTCCTACATGGTGATGTATACATGTGATGTATGATGTAGTCAGATGATCATGGACCATGTGATATGTGTATGAGTGATGTGATTACTATTATTATTGAGGCCTGCGAGCTACTAATTTATTTCTCATTTATTATCGGTCCTGTGTATATGTGATTAAGTTGTAATTACATAACGAGGCACAGTAGTAGAGTGAAAGCGATAGCAGAATCCATGAGGCCGAGACAGATGATCGTAACCGATGGAGATGCGCTGAGATCCCAACGGAACCGACGATGATGACATGGACGATCATAGGGCATGGAGATGTGCCATTACACATATAAATCTTGATGTAAGTGATCAAGCTCACTGGCTTGAGCTTCATCATATTAGGATGTAGTCCATAATCATCTGGTGTGATTGCTCATATGATGTGTGATTGATTATACACCTACTAGATATGTATATATATTTACATGTGTTGAATCTCGTATTTTGATGATGAAACCACTTGATATATGTTTATGATTTAATCTGTATTTTCAGTGACACAGGATGCTTCAATTAGGATGAGACAATTAAAGCAGAAAAATCATGTTGTGCCGGAGGAACATGTCGGAAGATTGGACGTCGGGCCGGTGGATCGGTCGACGTATCGACAGAAGGCTTCGGGCCGTGGACTTGGGCATCGAGCCAAGAAGAGCAGGTATTGTGCCAAGGATATCGGAGTTGCGGAGTCAACTGACCGATTGGGCAATAGGCTGCAGGAGAGGACGATGCGCCGAAGAATCAGACGAAGCGTCGAGGGACCAATGACATGCCGGACAACTTGGTTAATTGCTTAGAATTAATTGTCTCAATCGAAATTTTGTTTTAAGTGTGCAGGATTAACTACGATGGAAGAAAGACATGCAACAGGATTTGTGCCGGAGTCAAGACAATGATCACGTTGGGAGTTCGGGAGTTCGACGGAAGTTCGGACAGTCGTCGGAGGTTCTGCGGGAACAAATCCGAGAAGTCCATGAGCTTGCCAAAGAAGCTCGTCAGAACTCGCCAAGTAGATCATTGCAAGTCCAGGAGTTTGCCGGAGGTCCGCAGGAGCATCACCGAGGGTTCATCGGGTGATCGACGGAAGTTCACCGGAAGCTCGCCGGAAGAAGCGATTGACGCACCGGAGCAAGTTGCAGTAAATGTCTTAGGAAAAATCGTAGTTAGCATAATGATTAAATTGGAAATGGGAGGTGATCCCATTAACTTAATCTTGGGGCAATTGGGACCCTGAAAGACCCAAATTGGGCCGAATAGATCAACCCATTCGGACCCTGATTTCTGGCGGGAGGTGCAACCGCCTAAGCTAGGAGGTAGCACCACCTAGGCTAAGTCTCCGAGCGAGACTGGGCGGTGCAACCGCCCTAGCCAGGAGGTGGCACTGCCTGGGCTCAGTCTCCGAGAGAGACTGAGTGGTGCAACCTCCCCTGACAAGAGGTGGCACCGCATGAGCTCGGTCTTCGAGCTCTGGCAGGCGGTGCAACTGCCTCAGTCAGGAGGTGCAACGGCCTGAGCTCAGTTTTTAAGCTCTGGCAGGAGGTGCAACCGCTCCTGACAGGAGGTGGCACCGCCCAAAGGCTCAGTCTTCGAGCTCTGCCAGGCGGTGCAACTGCTCCAATCAGGAGGTGCAACCGCCTGATCCCGGAATTCCGGGAATTAACAGTTTTGAGCTCCAAATTTGAACTGGGTTGGGGCCTATAAATACCCCACCCATTCAGCATTGAAGAGCATAGACAAACACCAAAATCTTGATCCTTTTCTGTGATTCTTAGAGCTCAAAATTGTTGTAAAGGCCAAAAGTTCTTCTCCCTCTGTTCTTCCAAGTTCTGAGTTGTAAAGAGAGGAGAGAAAATTCTGTAAGGGTTGTCTCCTAAGCCCGTCAAAAGGAGTGAAACTGTAAAAGGGTGGTTGGCCTTCGCCTATTGAAGGAAGGCCTCTAGTTGACGTCGTTGACCTCGTCGGTGGAGGAAGCCAAAAGTGGAGTAGGTCAAGATTGACCGAACCACTCTAAATCTTGGTTTGCATTTACTTTGAGCATATTATCTTTACTGCAAACCTCCTCTGAAGCTTACTGCTTTCTGCGCATATACTATCGGGTTTCAAGCTTTGCACTTTTCGAATCAGCGTTTTGACGTAAATCAGTTTCTTCGTACGAACGTCGTATTTCAGTTTGCGCTTATATTCTGGTTTTCATCATAACTGGAAACTGCCTTCATAGATTGACTTTAACATCATCTTGCTTGATCTTAAGTTAAAGTAATCTTAGAATCGGCTTTCAAACAGAAATCGTTTTTATCGTTCGAACGAAGTTTCGTTTTAATCGCAGAAAGTTTTCCACTGCACTAATTCACCCCCCCCCCCCCCCCCCCCTCTTAGTGCTCTTGATCCTAACAATTGGTATTAGAGCCTGGTATTTCTCATTTCGGACTTACACCCGAGAGAATTGACTCTTCATGGCTTTCAAGAGGGCTTATCGGTTTTTCGTCCACCGTTGTTTAACGGATTGGACTACACTTATTGGAAAACTCGAATGAGAGTTTTCTTGATTTCTACGAATTTGGATTTATGGAATATCATTGAAAACGGTTTTCAACTTCCCTCTAAACCGATGAACGAATGGTCGGATTTGGAGAAGAAGTATTTTTCTTTAAACGTAAAGGCTATGAATGCCTTATTTTGTGCTTTGGACAAAAATGAGTTCAATCGGATTTCTACATGCGAAACGGCTTTTGACATTTGGCGAACACTTGAAATCACACACGAGGGAACTAGTAGAGTCAAAGACTCGAAAGTTAACATTTTATTGCATGATTTTGAGCTTTTTCGAATGCAACCAAGCGAGACTATAGGCGACATGTACACCAGTTTCACGGATGTCGTCAATAGTTTAAGAGCTCTTGGAAAATGTTTTTCGGATTTTGAACTCGTAAACAAGATTTTGCGTTCTCTTTCTAAAAAATGGGATTCAAAAGTAACTACAATACAAGAAGCTAAAAACCTAAACAACTTACCACTTGAAGAACTAATTGGTTCGTTGATGACATATGAAATGGTGCATAATGCACATGATGAACAAAATCACCTTCCAAAGAACAGGAAGGATTTGGAACTCCGGACAAATGAATACCACTTGAGCGATGACTCAAGTGATGAGGACAATGATGAACTTGAACTTCGAACACTAAATCTTAATAAGTTTATTAAACAAAAATCTAAAATAGACAATGAACTTGAACGAAGGAAGAGGCCAAAGAAGAGGAAGGCAACCAAGGATGAATCAAGAACTTCCAAAGGTGAAACGGCGAATTGGGCTTTGACGGGCTTCGACTACAAGGTAAGTAACTCAACTCCCTTAATTTATTTCGAAATTACATGATGCTCTTCATAATGCATTTTTTAGTATAGAATTAATTTTCCTGAAAATTACATGTTTAAAAAAAAATTGATGAAAATGCAAAATTTATGATCATGCTAGTAGTTCTGAAAATAATCATGAAAAATACATATTTTATGATAAACAAATAAAATGATCTTGATTGAAAATATGATATCATGGTTAAGAAGTAATAATGTGTATTACATTGATTTCCATTGTTATTTCTCGATTTTGATTAAAAATCATGTTTGATTTGAAGAAATGCATAATGATGAAATTAAATATTTTGATTAACAATTTTATGCATGAGATTTTAAGCTGATGATAAGCATGTGTTATTTTCATGAGTGTATTTGAAAAACTATGGCAAAAATGTGCTCGAATGCATGAACTTGTTAAGATTATTTTTCGGACTTTTTTTATTCAATGTTTAAATCACTTAATTGCCATGATGATTTTATACTATTACATGCCTTAATAACATGTTGGAAATTATATGTTTTGGATACATATATTTTTATGATCATGAGCATGTTTTATCTTCATGATTGAACTTGAAAATCTATAGCAAAATCTTGTCCGAATGCATGAAAGTGTTAATTTCATTTTCGGATTCACTTAACAATTGGTATCCTAACAATCGGATTTTCTCATACACTTATTATATGAAAAATATTTTTCTGAAATGGATTTGATGAAATGATTCCTGCTTATAAATTCCATCTTGAAATATGAATGATAGTGTTTTTGCTTGCAAAGATTTGTTTCACATACATATCTCCTATGATTCATGTGCAGAAAAAGAATTTATAAATCATAATACAATGAGATTTCTTATGCAAATATAAAGTGCTTTTGTGATTTTTTGCTAAAGAAAATGATTATTAAAATCATGATCTTGATAATTATAACATGAAGTTCTTTATAAATCAAGATCGTTCATTATGCTCCTTACATTTATCAAAAAGGAATTCTTCAAATGAAACGTAACTTGTCTTTTGATTTCTTAGAACTCAATGAAGTGTCATATTGATATCTTGATACTTAGAATATTTTAAAATGTGATCTTGATAAGAATGTTTCAAGTTGCTCTTTGTACTATATCTTTTCAAATGAATCATGAGCCTTGATATCATATATTTCATAATATAGAAATAACAAGATTTCTTTGCCTTGTATGTCTTGTGTGATGATTGTACATCAATTTGCTTTATTAAGAATTATATGAATCTTGATCGTGAACTTGTTAAGAAGAATTTTAATGAACCATGAATCATATCTTTGGTATTCACAAATTGATCCTCATTGATATCTTTTATTGATATGATAAATTATCATCTTATGATATATCGCATAATTATATCATGCTTTGCGATTGTATCATGTGATCTTTGCTGAATTTTCACATTGATATTCTTCATGACATGATTTCTTTGCATTGTTGTCTTGTATGCTTCATGTGATAATATGAATACATGAAACACTTATGATATGATTTTTATGCAATTCCTTGTATTCATGAAATGTTTATCTCATCACCTAATAATTCTTCTTGATATTCCTTATGTGATGAGAAGAATACATGAAATATTCATTAATTTGTTTTGATGTATACAAATAAGAAGTTTCGATCATGTATGGTAGGATGTAATTTGACAAATTTGGTACCATCATGTTGCAAATTAAATGATGATTAGGAATCATGCATTAATGATGATTGTATATTTTATGATTTGGCAAGATGCATGCAATGATGAAATATTCATGAATTTGAAATGATGCATGTAATACTTATGACAATGATGTACATGATGTATTGCATATGATATGTATAATGAATGCCTTAAATGATGAATGTTTGGTATCATGATGAACATGTTAATAAATGCTTAAAAATTTTAATGTTTGAGTATCATGTATGATATACCCATTAATGATGATTGATTTATCTTTCGGTATCGTGCATGAAAAATAAGGCTTTTGAAATTGTGTATGTTTTAATTTGAATATATAATGATGCACAAATAAAATTGATATTTACCTTTGTCATAATCTGAAAATTGAAAAAAGGGTCTTCCCTTCTTTTTGACAATGACAAAGGGGGAGCAAGAATTTCTAGAGTGGACATCATGAAAAGAGGCAAACTAGCTAGCTTACGCAATTCAAGATGAAAGCAAAAATTACACTCCTCTAAAGAGAAGATGCAAATGTAACACTTGCTTAATTGTTTGCTTGCCTCATGTAAAACATGATCTCTTGCTAGTTTGGCATTTTGCTAGCTTGCACTTTGCAAAGAAAGCAAAAATGACACTTCTCAAAAGAGAAGAAAGAGCTTGTTATCTTGAACATCACAAGCTTGCCAAACAAAAATTGCAAAAGTGCTATCTTGCCTATCTCAAGAAGCAAAACTTGCATATCGTAAAAATTTGCTAGCTTGCAACTTGCATATTTCAAGAAGCAAGAGTTGCCTTCTTGAACATCTCTAAATTGCTAGCTTGCAAGTTCTAAAATGTTGTAACATTGCTAGCTTGCATGTACTAAAAGTGCTATCTTGTATACTGTAAAACTTGCATATCTAAAATTTAATAGCTTGAATGTTCTAAGCATGATGTAACATTTGCTAAATTTTCCGGCTTCAAAACTGCATGATGATAAAACTTGATATTATGTTTTTCATGCAATGAGTTGAACCAATATCATAAACACTTGATTGTGGTACTTCTCCTTTTTGTTGATGACAAAGGGGGAGAAGTATGTTGATGACATGACATGTTATGCATAAGTTTATGCATAAGTTCGTGTTGCAAGTATTCATGATGAATATTGCAATGACTTGAATTCAGTTCGAATTCAAGATTCTATCAATATGGCATATTGATAGGGGGAGTTTGTTTAAACTCCGGGAGTTAAGGTTAACTCCGTCATCAAGTAGTTGTCATCATCAAAAAGGGGGAGATTGTTGAATCTCGTATTTTGATGATGAAACCACTTGATATATGTTTATGATTTAATCTGCGTTTTTAGTGACGCAGGATGCTTCGATCAGGATGAGACAATTAAAGCAGAAAAATCATGTTGTGCCGGAGGAACATGTCAGAAGATTGTACATCGGGCCGGTGGATCGGTCGACGTATCGACAGAAGGCTTCGGGCTGTGGACTCGGGCATCGGGCCAAGAAGAGCAGGTATTGTGCCAAGGATATCGGAGTTGCAGAGTCAACTGGCCGATTGGGCAATAGGCTGCAGGAGAGGACGATGCGCCGAAGAATCAGACGAAGCGTCGAGGGACCAATGACATGCCGGACAACTTGGTTAATTGCTTAGGATTAATTGTCTCGATCGAAGTTTTGTTTTAAGTGTGCAGGATTAACTACGATGGAAGAAAGACATGCAACAAGAGTTGCGCTGGAGTCAAGACAATGATCATGTTGGGAGTTCGAGAGTTCGACGGAAATTCAGACAGTCGTCGGAGGTTCTGCGGGAACAAATCCATGAAGTCCATGAGCTTGCCAAAGAAGCTCGTCGGAACTCGCCAAGTAGAACGTCACAAGTCCAGGAGTTTGTCGGAAGTCTGCAGGAGCATCACCGAGGGTTCATCGGGTGATCGACGGAAGTTCGCCGGAAGCTCGCCGGAAGAAGCGATTGACGCACCGGAGCAAGTTGCAGTAAATGTCTTAGGAAAAATCATAGTTAGCACAATGATTAAGTTGGAAATGGGAGGTGATCCCATTAACTTAATCTTGGGGCAATTGGGCCCCTGAAAGACCCAAATTGGGCCGAATGGATCAACCCATTTGGACCCTGATTTCTGGCGGGAGGTGCAACTGCCCAAGCTAGGAGGTAGCACCGCCTAGGCTAAGTCTCCGAGCGAGACTGGGCAGTGCAACCACCCCAGCCAAGAGGTGGCACCGCCTGGGCTCAGTCTCCGAGCGAGACTGGGTGGTGCAACCTCCCCTGACAAGAGGTGGCACCGCATGAGCTCGGTCTTCGAGCTCTGGCAGGCGGTGCAACCGCCTCAGTCAGGAGGTGCAACCGCCTAAGCTCAGTCTTCGAGCTCTGGCAGGAGGTGCAACCGGCCCTTACAGGAGGTGGCACCGCCCAGAGGCTCAGTCTTCGAGCTCTGCTAGGCGGTGCAACCGCTCCAATCAGGAGGTGCAACCGCCTGATCCCGGAATTCCGGGAATTGACAGTTTTGATCTCCAAATTTGAACTGGGTTGGGGCCTATAAATACCCCATCCATTCAGCACTGAATAGCATAGATAAACACCGAAATCTTGATCCATTTCTGTGATTCTTAGAGCTCAAAATTGTTGTAAAGGCCAAAAGTTCTTCTCCCTTTGTAAAGGCCAATAGGCGAAGGCCAACCAACCTTTTACAGTTTCTTCCAAGTTCTGAGTTGTAAAGAGAGGAGAGAAAATTCTGTAAGGGTTGTCTCCTAAGCCCGTCAAAAGGAGTGAAATTGTAAAAGGTTGGTTGGCCTTCGCCTATTGAAGGAAGGCCTCTAGTTGACGTCGGTGACCTCGTCGGTAGAGGAAGCCAAAAGTGGAGGTCAAGATTGACCGAACCACTCTAAATCTCGGTTTGCATTTACTTTGAGCATATTATCTTTACTGCAAACCTCCTCTGAAGCTTACTGCTTTCTACGCATATACGATCGGGTTTCAAGCTTTGCACTTTCCGAATCAGCGTTTAGACGTAAATCAGTTTCTTCGTACGAACGTCATATTTCAGTTTGCGCTTATATTCTGGTTTTCATCATAACTGCAAACTGCCTTCATAGATTGACTTTAACATCATCTTGCTTGATCTTAAGTTAAAGTAATCTTAGAATCGGCTTTCAAACAGAAATCATTTTTATCGTTCGAACGCAGTTTTGTTTTAATCGCAGAAAGTTTTCCGCTGCACTAATTCACCCCCCCCCCTCTTAGTGCTCTTGATCCTAACAACATGCGATGTACATATATATTAAATATGTATGTGTGTGACATGTTACATTAGGAGACCGAATCAAAATCCCCTCTCTCAATAATACTAAGTCAATAAATGTGAGGCAATTCGATTGACCCACATGTTCTTCTATCGTTATCGGTAGGGACCGATTCTTGTTATAGGTTGAGTTGGTCGAGTTCCTTGAGGCTCACCTATGTCGTGATTCACTATCTTGCCTATGACATAGAGATGTCACTAGTGACCTGAGGTCTTGGTATGCATGGTTAAGTCTCTCAAGGGTATATTATAGAATCAAACTCATCTTGAAATGATGATGTTGACTTAGATGAATATAATGGTTGGATGAGTCCCCCAAGACCATGATGGTTCAGAGGCCGAACAAGACGGGAATCACAAGAAGTTTGATCGGCAAGAGTTGCCTACCTTTTGGGCTTAGTATGATTGGTTGAGTCCCTCGAGGTTATACTAAGATGCTGATTTTATCCCGATCACTACTAGAAGTCTGTCAGACACTTCCGTTTACGTGTTAAGGGTATCTCATGACTCACCATAAAAATAGTGAGAGCAAATTAAGATAGAAGTCCATATCTTATTTGTTTAACTTTTTTACAAAATCTGCATGTTATTTATTTCTACTGCATCTTTATTTTCAGAAAATATCACTTTTAAGTCCCTTACGTGGCATACTTGATGTCAACTGCATCACTGGTCCGAATTATATGAGTTGGCTCCGCAACTTAGAGAATTATTCTCACGGTAGAGAAAATCATATAGGTCCTTGATAGAGTGATGCCTATGCCCGAGGAAAGGGCAAGCGAGGATGAGATTACTCGATGAAGTACATAGATGACTCTACTCTTGCTTAGTATTACATGTTGGGCTCCATGACTCATGAGTTATATAGACAACATGAAAAGATGGATGTCAAATCCATTCTCCTACATGTATGCAAACTATTTGAGGAACAGGGAAGGACTCAGCAATATGAGATATCCAAGAGCCTCTTTTGCGTTTGGATGACTGAGGGGACACCAGTTCAAAACCATGTTATAAAGATGATTGAGTGGATAGAAAAACTCACAGGTCTAAGAATTATCCTAGAGGATAACTTGTGTGTGAATCTTGTGCTTCAATCCCTAGTAGATTCCTTTTCACAGTTCATAATGAATTTTAATATGAACAAACTTAAGGTGACTCTCCCTAAGCTCCTCAATATGTTGAGGGAAGCAAAGAGCACTATCAAGAAAAAGAAGCTAGTTCTCTATAATGGTAAGACCAGAAAGGAAAGAAAAGAAAGGTAGAAAAATCTCTTAAGAAGGGCAAGGGCAAGAGCAGACCAGGTAAAGCAAAGGTTGCTAAGAAAGACTCAACAAAGGACAAAAATCAGTACTTCCACTATGGTAAAGATGGGCACTAGAAGAGGAACTGCAAGGAGTACCTTTTAGAGAGGGCGAAACATAAGCTTGGAGAAGCTTCAAGTACATTCATGATCAGTCTCCAATTGTCATACTCTTATGATAACACATGGGTATTGGATATTGGTAGTGCTTATCATATTTATAATTCATTGCAGGTTCTAGCAAGACCTAGGAGATTGGCAAGAGGCGAGATGGATCTCAAGATAGGCAATGGAGCAAAAGTTGCCATAGTAGCTATTGGAGAGGTCACCCTACATCTGTATGGTGGAGCTATTATTGCATTAGATGTATATTATTTTATTTCTTTTATTATCAAAAATATTATTTTCATTTCATGTTTAATAATTAGTATATATAAATTAGTTTTTGAGAACAATGGTTGTTCAATAATATTAGATGATGAGATCATCACGAGAAGAACATTTCATAATAATTTGTTTATACTAGAAGCTGCTCCACATATCATAAATGTAAGTGTGTCCAAGAGGAAATGAGATGAGATGAATAGTGTATACTTGTGGCATTGTAGGCTAGGTAACATCTATGAGGGAAGAATTCAAAAGTTGCTAAAGGATGGATATCTAGATCCATTCGACTATGAGTCATATACAACTTATGAGCCTTGCCTTTGTGGAAAACTGACCAACTCTCCTTTTAGTAGAACTAGAGAGAGAGCCACTTAGCTATTGGAACTCATGTATAGTGATATATGTGGACCCATGTCACCTCATGTCATAAGTGGTTATTCCTATTTTATTACTTTTACTAATGATTTCTCAAGGTATGGACATGTGTACTTGATGAAGTACAAGTCTGAGGCTTTTAAGAAAATCAGAAAGTATAAGAATGAAGTGGAGAACCAGATTGGAAAGAGTATCAAGACTCTTCAATCAGATCGAGGAGGTGAGTACTTGAGTACAGAGTTCACCCAATTCCTTAAGGACCATGAGATTTTATCTCAATGGACACCTCCTTACACACCTCAGTTCAATGGCGTATGTGAAAGGAGAAATTATACACTGTTAGACATGGTGCGATCTATGATGAGCTTCATCGACCTACCCATCTTATTCTGGGGATACACCCTAAAGATCGCAGCTTACCTTCATAACAGAGTTCCAACTAAGTTGGTAGAGTAGGGAAATCTAGGGGTGATATCACATGCGCATCGGAAGAATAGAAAATAAAAATCTCAAAATTTCCCAAAGATATGTTCATCATCGTGCGAAGATTGGTGTACAAAATTCGTAAAACCAAAAATTACATATATAAAAGATTATATTTTACCTAGGGAGATCATATATCCCTGAATCTCTATAGATTTATAGGAGAGGATGAAGAAGATCAAGCGTCCTCCTCTCTAGGCATTGCGACGACGCTCCTCAAATCTCCAAGCTTGCTATCTAAGAAGGAGAAGAAGAGAGGAGAATATAATATGGTAACTAAGAAACCTCTAGCCTATGAGTGTTTGGTTCCCTCATACTTATAGAGGCCCCCTATCAACTTAATCCTAATGGACCCTGCCCTATTGGGTACTAGATCTCTATCAAACTACCCAAGCCTATTATATTAGTGGATCTCTACACAATAATCTCTTATTAGCTCTTATTAGATCTCATCTGATATGGCAAAAAATGGCGGACCCCACTCCTGGCAACGTCCCCCGCACGTGGACAGGCGCGGCGCCCCAGGAAGAGCAATGAGGGTGACGGTCTGCGTCCGGACGTCGCCTCGCTGAGCCCACAACCCCCTTCAGTTTACCCAGCACAGTAGGACGAGACAGAAGTAGGTAGCGGTTGAAGCTCGACCATACCCTGCGATTCCCCGGTCCCCTACGCAACATCCTCGGCGATGTCGGACGCTATCAGAGGTACGGCCCCGACTGACGGGATGGCACGCCCGGTAATGCCGAGTCCCCCTATAAACACCCCCGAGCCAGAAGGAGAAGGGGGGACTTGCTCCTGGAAGGAAAACGACCTCCACGTCACTCTCTAACTTGATCGTCGGAGGTGTCGGGTGGAGCATCCCGACCCGACCTTTGTGCAGGTACCGAGCCAAGGCCCCCGTCCGGACACGCAGAATCCCCGCCCGGAGGAAGTCGCAGCGTCGCCCCGAGGCCGAGGCCGCGCCCGACCGCCTTGGCAGAGACGAGCAACGCCCCAGGGAGATCCCCGCCATTCGGACCCCCGAACGAGCCGAGACGACCCCTCGGGTCACGGCTAAGAAAAAGGTGTTTACCCTAACATAATGGCGCTAGAGGAAGGGTCGGTCCGAATGTCAAGCGATCAACAAGCTCACTCCGACGAACCCCCAGCCGTCAGGTCGCACACGACCGACGCAACGGAAGAGCATCCCCAACAGGAGGGGGTTTGGGACGAGCGCCCCGCTGCGATCTCGGAGCGCTATTGGCGATTGTTCAACGACCCTGGTCTGTCGCCGCCCATCGCCAATCCCGGTGGCCCGTCCCCCGTGCCGCCTCAAGCCTTCTACGACCTCACACACCAGGTCCGGGCTCTTACGGGAGTGATGCAGACCAGCATCCCGCTGGTCTCTCCTCCGACATCTTCACACTCAACCCTGCCTCCACCACGGCAACGGTTTGCCGCCCAGAACCCCGCACCGCTTCCCGAGTCTCCCGCTTCGCCTCCGGGCCAATCGACCCAACCCGGGAGCCGAGGAGCGGAGGATCCAGCGACGCACCTGACGCCCGTAGCCCCGCTTTCAGACTCGGCGGAGGGCCTGTGGGCCCAGCTACGCCTCGTAGGCCGCCGACTGGACGAGGTGCAGCATGAGGTTCGCCGGACCAGGGGAGACCCGGGGGCCGAGCAACACCAGGGGTCCCCTTTCACCCCCGAGATTCAAGAGCATGCGATCCCGCCGCATTTTCGGCTCCCTTCATTAGACGCCTACGATGGCGCCACCGACCCGGCTGACCACGTAGCAGCTTTCCGCGCCCAGATGGCGCTGTATGGGACGTCCGATGCCCTGATGTGCAGGGCTTTCCCGATAACCCTGCGAGGCCCAGCCCGGGCGTGGTACAGCAATCTGAAGACCGCGTCCATCGCCTCTTTCGACCAGTTGGCCAAGGATTTCGAACTTAACTTTCTGGCTCACGCCAAGCCGAGGCCGTCGGTGGCAATGCTCCTCGGGCTCAACCAGAGGGAGGACGAGCCCCTTTCTCACTTCGTGGACCGCTTCACCATACAAATTCGCGGGCTGACTGATGCTCACCCCTCTTTGATGATGCAGGCATTCATGATGGGCCTGCGGCCTACCCGATTCTTTTGGTCTCTGGTGGAGCGACCCCCCACTTCGGTACCCGAAATGTTACAACGCGCAAACCAGTTCGTCGCTACTGAAGCATGAATGGTCGGAAGGCGCGACGAGCACAAGAGGGTTAAGCCAGAGTAGCCCCGGCAGCAACAGCCCGCTACCTCCCGGCGTAGGGCTGGCGGACTCGACGATGCGGTACCCAGGTCCCCTCCCCCAGGCCTGAACTCCTCCCGAACCGAAATATTTCTCCACATCAAGGAGAAAGGTCTTCTCAAAGATCCTCACCCGATGAATAGCCCGCGCGAACTCGCGGACCGCTCTAAATACTGCCGTTTCCACCGACAGCCCGGTCACGACACCGAGGAGTGTCGAGAATTAAAAAGGCAAATTGAGGAGCTCATCCACCGAGGGCACCTCGGCTCATACCTCCGGCCAGATAAGGAGCTCTCGCCACGCCCGAAAGGACCCATCGAGCAGCACATAGATGTCATAACCGGCGGGCCAGCGTCCGGAGGGAACTCCATGGCGGGCGGAAAGGCCTACGCCAGGGCCTCCCGAGCCGAAGCTTCCAAACATGAAAAAGGCCCCGAAGTCACCTTCCCGACCGGGGGACCCGTGCCAGCCGAACATGATGACGTGCTGGTGATATCAGCCAGAATCGCCAACGCGCAAGTAAGAAGGATCATGGTCGACACTGGAAGCTCGGCCGATATACTTTATTGGGACGCCTTCCAAAAGCTCGGCCTGGTAAAGGAGAACATGAAGCCGGTATGCTCAACGCTCACGGGGTTCACCTGCGCCTCAATCTCGTCACTAGGGGTTATCGCCCTGCCCCTAACTTTGGGAGTTTTCCCAAGGACAAAGACAGTGATGACCTCCTTTCTAGTGGTCGACCTCCCCACGGCATACAACGCCATACTCGGACGGCCAACCCTCAACAAGATCCGAGCCGTCATCTCAACTTACTAACAAACCATCAAGTTCCCGACCCACGATCGGGTCGGAGAAGTAGCGGGGAACTCCTGGGAGTCCAGGCGTTGCTACTTAACCGCCGTGTCGCTAAACAAGAGAGTGAGGGTCCAATCCCCACTGGAGGACCCCCGGGAGGGAAAAAAACCGACCCCCGCCCCGAGCCGAAGGAATCCACCATCGACTTACCGCTGATCAAAGGCAGGCCCGACCAAACAGTCAAGATCGGGTCAGGACTGCCCGAACAGGAGCAACAACAGCTCGTCGGCCTTCTGCAAGCCAACGCCGACATCTTCGCTTGGACGCCATCTGACCTGGTAGGAGTCCACCCGGAAGTCGCGCAACACCACCTAAACATCTCGTCCGATGCCCGTCCGGTGAAACAAAGGCCCAGGCGGCAGGCCCCAGATCGGCAACTTGCCATCCGAGAAGAGGTAAGCCGACTTCTGGCGGCCGGTTTCATAGAAGAGGCCAGGTACCCACAATGGCTCTCCAATGTAGTCCTTGTCAAAAAGCCTAATGGAAGCTGGCGGATGTGCATTGACTACACCAGTTTCAACAATGCTTGCCCAAAAGATTGCTACCCCCTACCGAAGATCGACCAGCTAGTCGACGCCACAGCCGGCCACGCCCGTCTCTCGTTTATGGATGCCTTCTCCAGGTACAACCAAATCAGGATGGCACCCGAAGACCAAGAACACACAGCTTTCCTCACCGAGCAGGGGATATATTTTTACAAAGTCATGCCGTTCGGGTTGAAAAATGCCGGGGCCACCTACCAAAGGACGGTGAACAGGATGTTCGCCCACCAGATTGGACGAAACATGGAGATATATGTCGACGACATGATCGTGAAAAGCCAAACAGCCGAAGCTCATCCTTCCGACCTGGCTGAGACATTCGACACCCTGCGAAGGTTCGGCCTGCGCCTCAACCCTGCCAAGTGCGCCTTTGGCGTAACCTCGGGAAAATTCCTCGGATTCATCATACACAAGAGAGGGATTGACGCCAACCCGGAAAAGGTCCAGGCTGTCATAGACATGCAGCCCCCTCGGACGATCAGAGACCTGCAACGCCTTAACAGGAGGTTAGTCGCCCTATCACGCTTCCTTTCCCGATCGGGAGATCGCTGCCTCCCCTTCTTCAAGGCCTTGAAGGATCCAAAAAACTTCCAATGGACGGCGGAATGTGAAAGGGCCTTCGAGCAGATAAAGCAACACTTGGCCAACCTCCCCCAACTCGTGTCAGTCTCCCCAGGGGAGAAATTGAGCCTCTACCTCGCCGCCTCTCAGCACGCGGTCAGCTCGGTTCTGGTCAAGGAAAACTCCGGCGACCAACTACCGGTCTACTATGTCAGCCACATGCTAAGCGGACCCGAGGGACGCTACCCGCCAATCGAAAAGCTAGCACTGGCGCTCGTCCTGTCAGCACGAAAGCTCCGCCCTTACTTCCAGGCCCACCCGATAGAGGTAATAACTGACCGGCCGCTTTGGCTCGTTCTGTCTAAATTCGACGTTGCAGGGCGCCTCCTCAAATGGGCAGTGGAGCTCGGCGAGCATGACATACAGTACACGCCTCGGACCGCCATTAAAGCCCAGTCGCAAAGGGACTCGAGCTACCGCGTGACACGTGGACTCTCCACGTAGACGGGTCGGCCAACGCAAAGGGCGCCGGCGCAGGGCTGGTGCTGGTGACACCTGACGGCCGCTCGATTGAGCGCTCCTTCCGTTTCGGGTTCAGGGCCACCAACAACGAAGCAGAATACGAGGCTCTCCTAGCGGGGCTCCGATTGGCACTGGAGATGCGGGTGACCGACATACGCGTAATCACCGACTCACAGTTGGTGGCTAGGCAGCTCGACGGCGAATACGAAGCCCGGGACTCGACCATGGCGAAATACTTGGCACAGGTAAAAAACCTTACCACCAAGTTCGTCCATTTTGAATTGTCGAATGTTCCCAGGAGCGAGAACCAGCGAGCCGACACCCTGGCAAAACTGGCGTCCGGCTCGGCCCCCAGGGCTCGACCCGAGACCGAAGAGCTCCCCCACCGAGCCTTAGAGGTTGTCACCACAGTCACGGACGGCGCGCCGGCCACTTGGGTACAAGAGATGCTACGCTTCAAGCGAGACGGGACCCTACCCGACGATGAAACAGCGGCACGACGCTTGCGTCGGACGCAGGCATGGTACTCTGAAGAAGGAGGACGGTTGTACAAGCGGTCTTTCTCACGCCCCTTGCTACGCTGCCTAGAGCCGAACGAAGCCCGGACAGTTCTGTCCGACATGCATGAAGGGGCCTGCTGGGAACATATAGGCGAACGAGCCCTGGCGCACAAGATACTCCGAAAGGGGTATTACTGGCCGACCATGCGCCAGGACGTGAAAGCTTTCGTGCGGTGATGCAGCTCAAGCCAGGAGCACGCCCGCATCGCCCGACGGCCGGCGGTCCTGTTCACCCCCGTCGACTGTGCTTGGCCATTCGCGCAGTGGGGGCTGGACATACTCGGGCCTCTCCCACCCGCCTCCGGCCAGCGGAAGTACATCATCGTAGGAGTGGACTACTTTACCAGGTGGGTCGAAGCCGAGCCCCTAGCCACCATTACGGAGTCATAAGTGGAAAGGTTCGTGTGGAGAAACCTCATAACTCGGTTTGGCCTGCCCCAGTCCATCGTCACCGACAATGGACCTCAATTCGCCGGCAGGAGGTTCCAAGAGTTTTGCGCCGAGCACAAAATTCAGCTGAGATTCAGCTCGGTGGCTTACCCCCAGGCGAATGGGCTAGCTGAAGTAACCAACCGGTCTATCGTCGACGGTCTCAAGAGGAGGGTGTCCGCTGCCCGATCGGCTTGGATCGACGAGCTCCCGAGCGTCCTGTGGGCGCTGCGCACTACCCCCAAGACCCCGACCGGGGAGTCTCCCTACAGCCTCACGTTCGGGACCGAGGCCGTATTACCATCCGAAGTAGCCGTCCCAACTCCGCGGACAGCAGGCTACAGCGAAGAGGCCTCGTGTGAAGAACTCCGATCCAACCTGGATCTGCTCGAGGAAAGACGGGCCAGCGCACACCAGAAAGCTCTTTCTTACAAAAGAGCCGTAGCAAGGGTCTACAACCGGAGGGTGCGACCCCGGTCGATAAAGATTGAGGACCTGGTCCTGCGCAAAATCGAGGTCAGCCACCCAACCCAAGTAAGGGGGAAACTGGCCCCGAAGTGGGAAGGACCCTATCGGGTCATCGGAGTATCCCGACCGGGGACATTCCGACTCGCAACAATGGATGGCGACCCCGTGCCCCGGACTTGGAACATACAGAACCTTAGAAAATACTTCATCTGAAGACGTGGGCACTACGCAAACACGGAAATCAGAAGAAAATATCATCTTATTAAAAAGGAGGGGATACAGAACCTTAACCATGAGGAACAGAAACCAAAGCTCATACAGAAAACCCCTCACACCCTCGACCTCGACTCCGACATACAAAAAACAACGCTCATCACTCTCCTGGAGTCTTCGGGCGGTCGTCGAATGGCACATCCTCCGGCATGTCCACCTCCAGATCCACGGGATGGGAGGCAAAGGGATCCCTTTCCACCTCGGAGCCAGGAGGGCATGAGCCGAAGCGACCTAGGGCGATTCTGTATCCGTACTCGTAGGATACTCGCCCCATTCGGGTCAATCCAAGCTCGAAGTTCTCGGACTTCTTGTAAGCTTCGATCGCCTCTTTATCCTTCGACAGGCGAAGGCGAACCTCCTCGGCTAGCGCGTCCGAAGCTGCGCGGGCTTCAGCCTCGGCCTTTTCCGCCCTTTTGGTAAGGCCAAGCGCCTCCGACCTCAGTAGGCGCAGCTCCGCCCGATCCAAACGGAGAAACTCTTCGAGTTCCTTGACCGAACTGCCCGATTGCTCGAGCTCCGCCTTCAGGCGCGCCACCTCCTCCTCGGAGTCGGTCGCGCGCTTTTCCCCGGCCGCCACCGCTTCTGGGCCCGACCCGGCCCGAACTTCCTCTAGCTGGTGGCACATCTCGGAGTTGCACTCGCTGAGGTTCCAGATTACCTGGCCAGCGTCACGCACTCGGTCCATCAGCGCCGTCGAGTAGTGGAGGCCCTGCCACAGAAGAAAGAGGGTCAGCGCACGGTCACAAAGACACTTGAAGTTAACAAAACACTTACCAGTGTCAGAAACCTCCCCGCCTTGTTGAGCATAGCCTCCGAGGGCAAGGTGTATAGGTCCCGAGCCAAGTCGGGGTGGAGCACGCCTCGAAGAAAAGCGGCCGAGGGAACTCCCCCGGCCCATACCTTGTCCCCCCGGGATAGCCCTTTCCAGCGGGCGACTAGCGGGTCGGAAGCCTCCCCCGGAGGAAGCTCGCCCATAACCAACGACCATAAAGGCTCGTCGGTGCCCGTGCGTAGCCCGCACAGGTCGTCCACCGTAGGCAGGCTCGACCTCTTCCCGGCCGCCCCTCGGCTAGACCCGTCCACTTGGGGAGGCCCTTCATCCCGAACGGCCCGCTTTGCGCCAACGGTTGTCGAAGGGATGGCCCCCGCCTTGGCTTTCCCGGGACCAGCTGTTTTCGCCTTCTTTGACGGGCGCCCCTCCAGGATCTCTAACGGAGCGTCCGCCGAGCCGGGCAACGGGTCGGCTGAGGGACGCGGAGAGAGAGCGGCGGACGGGCGTGGGGAAGAAGCCGACGACGAGCGGCCACCGCGGAGTGACAGAAGCTTCATTCCTACAAAGGAAAACAAGCAAACTATCACAAACTGTGGGAACAGGCGAGACACGAAGAACACCCGCTATAAACGTACCCCCGAAAGCCGGGCTAAGACCCGCCTCGGCCAGCCACTCCTCGGTCATAGCTCGGATGGCCTGAGAACCGGGAAGGATTGCCCGAAGCCTCTTCAGGTCCCGACGCTCCTCGTCGTTCAAGTCCGGGACTGTGTTATCTATTACCCTCACTACCCACCGAACTCCGAAGCCCCAATCCTTCGACCAGCTAACGTAAAAAAACCGCCCCTTCCACCCTTTGTTATTCGAAGGGGCCCCCCCGACGCGAAAGCCGGCCCGGGCTGACACGAAATAGCCCCCCGGCCCCTTGAGAAGGCAAAAACAAGAGAGAAAGAGGTTTCGGGTAGGGGTGATGTTAGCATAATAACATTCCCCTAAGAACGCTACTAGGTAACGCCACGAGTTAGGCGCCACCTGGGAAGGCGAAATCCGCCACAGAGAAAGACAGGAGACAATGATAAGGTGAAGGGGAAGGCGCAACCCAGCCTCTAGGGCATCTTGAGTCAGCGCGAAACCTCGAGGGACCGGGTCGTACGACCGCTGCCCCGGATCAAGTGCGACCAGAACAAACTCCTCCGGGATGTGATAACGCTCCCGGAGCTTTTCAAGCAACGACCCGCTCACCGCCGAGTCGAGGTCGTGCGGCCACATTAGATCCTCAAGGGCTCGCGCCGCCTCCTCGTCTGGGGAGGGCGGAGGCGTGCGCTCCCGGGCTCTATCGAGGGACAAAGGTGGAGAGACAGGCGAGAGGGGCATCCTTACCGGCTTTGGAACGAACAAGAGGGACGGCGAGAGAGCGACTGGGGAGTGACGGCGTAGGAAAGGAGAAGGCGCGATGACAGAAAGGACGACGAGGTCCAAGACTCAGCAACAAGAATCGAGAAACGGGCCGAGTGCGCCGTTTACATAGGAAAAATCCCGCCAGGAGAGACGTCCCTTCGTCTCCCCATAGCGGCCAACAGCTCATCCGCACACTCACTCATCGCATCAGGGAAGGTCAACGAACACCCCATCATAAATGCGGACCCAAGGTCGCTGCAGGGAAGGACAGGGAGAACGGCCACTACGACTCCTCGACGCCTAAGAGGAACGACGATCTTTTCGCATGTTCCCGAGACCACCTCCTCGGCACGGCCAGCCCGCCCGAGACGTGCTCCTCGGCTGCATGTCCCCGAGACCACGTCCTCGACACGGCTAGCCCGCCCGAGACGTGCTCCTCGGCCGCATGTCCCCGAGAACACCTCCTCGGCGCGGCCAGCCCGCCCGAGATGTGCTCCTCAGCCGCATGTCCCCGAGACCACATCCTCGGCGCGGCCAGTCCGTCCGAGACGTGCTCCTCGGCCACATGTCCCCGAAACCACCTCCTCGGCGCGGCCAGCCCACCCGAGACGTGCTCCTCGGCCGCATGTTCCCGAGACCACCTCCTCGGCGCGGCCAGCCCGCCCGAGATGTGCTCCTCGGCCGCATGTCCCCGAGACCACCACCTCAGCGCGGCCAGCCCGCCCGAGACGTGCTCCTCGGCCACATGTCCCCGAGACCACGTCCTCGGCGTGGCCAGCCCGCCCGAGACGTGCTCCTCGGCCACATGTCCCCGAGACCACATCCTCGGCGCGGCCAGCCCGCCCGAGACGTGCTCCTCGGCCGCATGTTCCCGAGACCACCTCCTCGGCGCGGCCAGCCCGCCCGAGATGTGCTCCTCGGCCGCATGTCCCCGAGACCACCTCCTCGGCGCGGCCAGCCCGCCCGAGACGTGCTCCTCGGCCACATGTCCCCGAGACCACGTCCTCGGCACGGCCAGCCCGCCCGAGACGTGCTCCTCGGCCGCATGTCCCCGAGACCACCTCCTCGGCGCGGCCAGCCCGCCCGAGATGTGCTCCTCGGCCGCATGTCCCCGAGACCACATCCTCGGCGCGGCCAGCCCGCCCGAGACGTGCTCCTCGGCCACATGTCCCCGAGAACACCTCCTCGGCGCGGCCAGCCCGCCCGAGACATGTTCCTCGGCTGCATGTTCCCGAGACCACCTCCTCGGCGCGACCAGCCCGCCCGAGATGTGCTCCTCGGCCGCATGTCCCCGAGACCAACTCCTCGGCGCGGCCAGCCCGCCCGAGACGTGCTCCTCGGCCACATGTCCCCGAGACCACCTCCTCGGCGCGGCCAGCCCGCCCGAGACGTGCTCCTCGGCTGCATGTCCCCAAGACCACGTCCTCGGCACGGCCAGCCCGCCCGAGACGTGCTCCTCGGCCGCGTGTTCCCGAGACCACATCCTCGGCGCGGCCAGCCCGCCCGAGACGTGCTCCTCGGCCACATGTCCCCGAGACCGCCTTCCCGGCGCGGCCAGCCCGCCCGAGACGTGCTCCTCGGCCGCGTGTCGCCGAAAGCACCCACGCAGCGCGGCCTATTTGCCCCGGACATGTGCCTCAATCGTGAACCGTGAAGAGAACCATCGCTTACCGATCAAAGCCACGCCTCGAATCCCCGCCGTCCGATGCCGAGCCATGGCTTCCTTTAGGGGGGGGATATGATATGGCAAAAAATGGCGGACCCCACTCCTGGCAACGTCCCCCGCACGTGGACAGGCACGGCGCCCCAGGAAGAGCAATGAGGGTGACGGTCTGCGTCCGGACGTCAGCCTCGCTGAGCCCATAGCCCCCTTCAATTGACCCAGCATAGTAGGACGAGGCAGAAGTAGGTAGCGGTTGAAGCTCGCCCATACCCTGCGATTCCCCGGTCCCCTACGCAACATCCTCGGCGATGTCGGACGCTATCAGAGGTACGGCCCCGACTGACGGGATGGCGCACCCAGTAATGCCGAGTACCCCTATAAACACCCCCGAGCCAGAATGAGAAGGGGGGACTTGCTCCTGGAAGGAAAACGACCTCCACGTCACTCTCTAACTTGATCGTCGGAGGGGTCGGGTGGAGCATCCCGACCCGACCTTTGTGGAGGTACCGAGCCAAGGCCCCCGTCCGGACACGCAGAATCCCCACCCGGAGGAAGTCGCAGCGTCGCCCCGAGGCCGAGGCCGCGCTCGACCGCCTTGGCAGAGACGAGCAACGCCCCAGGGAGATCCCCGCCATTCGGACCCCCAAACGAGCCGAGACGACCCCCCGGGTCACGGCTAAGAAAATGGTGTTTACCCTAACATCATCCATATGATCCAATAATTTAGGGGCTTATTGGATATCCAATAAGATAGGGGCTCCAATGGATATCTCATATCCGATCCTCTACTCGTCGCAAAGCCTACCATATATGTGTGACCCTCTAGACCCAATATTAAGTTGGTTATGAGTTATTCTTGTCAAAACTCCTTCTAGCTCAGTGAATTATTATCTCCATAATAATTCACTCGACTCATCGATTGCGGATATACTAGGCCAGTACGCCGTAGTCCCAAGACGATACAAAAGAATCTAATCCTTTGAACCTATCTATACTTAGTTACCATGTATCTATAGACCCTCATCCATCTAATACCCGAGAGACCATATATCGGGCATGGTACTTTCAGACCCATAAAGTTTCTACTCGAATCTCACTCTAATCAGATTCTCCTAGAGAACTCTTTCTCTCTTAATCCGAATAACCCTGGTCAAGGATTTGTTTGAGCAAGAACACATAGGATATTTCTCTCATAACACCGAGAGCAGATGATCCTCTATCGACACTCAATAGCCCTCGTAAGGTTGACTACCACTCTCGATGACCGGTTGTGCTAGATCTCGAACTTCCAGGCCTATTAGTCTAGTATCAAAGAGTAGAGTACTTATATAAGACATCCTTAGTGTCTTAAGTCTAAGGACCATATGCACCACTAGGATGATGAAATCGTTGTTTGACAATAAGACATCTTCAACCATCCAGCATTCCGTGAGCGAATCAATTAGTGAACTCATTCTCTAATAAGCACCTACACTGTATCCCTAGTGTCCCCACGTGAGCAACTATGAGACTAGCTGCATCAATTATATGGACGGATATATAGCACACTAGTCTGTCTAGTTATTTCGATGTCCCTCTCGAATAACCTATGATTGAGATTATTTAGGATCTATGTTTAAAGGCGAATCAATCTCATTATCATAATCTCATCATGATCTGATTCCCATTGCACAGATCCATAGACATCAAAATATATTCATGCAATCCAATCCTTTGGGCCTATCTATCCTTAGTTACTATGTATCTATAGTCCATCATCCATCTAATACCCTAGAGATCGTATACCAGGTATGGTACTATCACGCCTAAACAGTTTCTACTCGAGTCTCGCACTAATCAGATTATCCTGGAGAACCCTTTCTCTCTCAATTTGAATGACCCTAGTTAAAGATTTTTATGAGCAAGAACACATAGGATATTCGTCTCATGACACCGAGAGCAAATAATCCTCTATCGACACTCAATAGCCCTCGTAAGGTTGATTGCCACTCCCGATGACCTAAAGCCAATCACCTTTGTGTCTGATCCCCATCAGACCCCTATGACACTCAAAGACAAACTAAGACAACAAATTTGTCAGTGGATCTACGATGTTATCTTCGGATGAAACTCTTTACATTGCTATATCTCCTCGGGTCACGATCTCTCTGATCGGGTGGAACCTCCTTATAACATGCTTAGACTTCTGATAAGACCTAGGTTCCTTTGCTTGAGTAATCGCCCTATTGATGTCGTAATATAAGGGAAACACCTCCTCGTAACCTGGCACGACTCCCAGATCTGTGATGAACTTCTTCATCTAGACTCCCTCCTTTGTTGCCTCTACTACAGCAATCTACTCCGCCTCTATAGTTGAGTCAATAGTAGTATCTTGCTTGGAAGTCTTCCAATATATTGCTCCTTCATTCAAGGTGTACACATACCCCGAACTCGACTTACTATCATCGACATCAGACTGAAAACTCGAGTTTGTGTAGCCTTCAACCCTAAGACTACTGTTAGGATCAAGAGAACTAAGAGGGGGGGGGGGGGGGGGGGGCTGGGTGAATTAGTGCAGCGAAAAACTTTTGACAATTAAAACTGCATTCGTACGATAAAAGAAATTTTGGTAAAAAAGCAGATTCGCAAATCACTTTAACTTGTGATCAAGCGAGATGCAGTTAAAGCAAATATATAGAGGCAATTTGTAGTTAAGATAGACAACAGAATGTAATAGCAAACTGGAATACAACGTTCGTACGATAAAAGCGATTTCGGTATGAAAGTCGATTCGTAAATCACTTTAACTTGTGATCAAGCGAGATGTAGTTAAAGCAAAGATATAAAGGCAGTTTGCAGTTATGATGGAAATCAGAATGTAACCGCAAACTGAAATATGATATTCGTACGATAAAACCGATTTTCATCTTAACGCCGATTCGGAAAATACTTAACTATGAAACTCGTTCATAAATGACCAGAAAGCAGTAAGCTACTGAGGAGGTTTGCAGTAAAAATAAGATGCTTAAAGTAAATGCAAACTGAGATTTAGAGTGGTTCGGTCAATCTTGACCTATATCCACTTTTGGCTTCCTCCACCGACGAGGTCACCGACGTCCACTAGAGACCTTCCTTCAATAGGCGAAGGCCAACCACCTTTTTACAGTTTCACTCCTTTTGACAGGGTTAGGAGACAACCCTTACAGAATTTCTCTCCTCTCTTGAAAGCTCAAAACTTGGAAGAAAAGAGGGAGGAGAACTTCTAGCCTTTACAATACTTTTGAGCTCTAAAAATCACAGAGTAAGATCAAGCTTTCAGTGCTTTTGGGTGCTCTTTCATTGCTAAAAGTGTGGGGTATTTATAGGCCCCAAACTAGTTTGAATTCCGAGCTCAAAATTGTCATCTCCCGAAATTTCGGGGTCTGGCGGTTGCACCGCCTGGCAGAGCTCGGTGACTGAGCCTCTAGGCAGTGCCACCTACTATCAGGGGCAATTGCAACACTTGGCATAGCTCGGAGACTGAGCCTCTGGGCGGTGCTACCTCATGTCAAGGGCGGTTGCACTGCCCAGTCTCACTCTGAGACTGAGCCCAGGTGGTGCCACCGCCTGACTGGGGCGGTTGCACCGCCCAGCTTTCTTGGGAGACCATCTCCTTAGTGGTGCCACTGCCTAGCAGGAATTCTGGTCCTAATGGGTTGATCCATTCGGCCCAATTTGAGTCTATCAAGGGCCCAATTGCCCCAAGATTAAGTTAATGGGATCACCTCCCATTTCTAACTTAATCATCGTGCTAACTACGATATTTCTTAAGACATTTACTGCAACTTACTCCGGTGCATCAATCGCTTCTTCCGGCGAGCTTCCGGCGAACTTCCGTCGATCATCCGATGAACCTTCGGCGATGCTCCGACGGACTTCCAGCAAACTCTTGGACTTGCGACGATCCACTTGGCGAGTTCCGACGAGCTTCTTTGGCAAGATCCTGGACTTCTCGGATTTGTTCTTATAGAACTTCCGTCGACCGTCCGGACTTCCGTCGAACTCTCGAACCCCCAACGTGATCATGGTATTGACTCCGGCGTAACTCCCGCTACATGTCTTTCTTCCATTGTAGTTAATCATGCAGATGTAAAATAAAACTTCGATCGAGACAATTAATCCTAAGCAATTAACCAAGTTGTCTGGCATGTCATTGGTCCCTCGACTCTTCGTTCGATTCTTCGGTGCATTGTCCTCTCCTGCGACCTATTGCCCAATCGGCCAGTTAACTCTGCAACTCCAATATCCTTGGCACAATACCCGCTCTTTTTGGCCCGATGCCTGAGTCTACGGCCCGAAGCCTTCTGTCGATACATCGATCGATCCACCGGCCCGATGTCCAATTTTCTGACATATTCTCCGGCACAACATGATTTTTCTTGCTTTAATTGTCTCATCCTGATCGAAGCATCCTGCGTCACTCAAAATACAGATTAAATCATAAACATATACCAAGTGGTTTTATCATCAAAATACGAGATTCAATAGTCTCCTCCTTTTTGATGATGACAACCACTTGATGACGGAGTTAACCTTAACTCCCGGAGTTTAAACAAACTCCCCCGATCAATATGCCATATTGATAGAAACTCTTGGATTCAAAAATCCAAGCAACATGTCATCATAAACTTATGCATAACATGTCATGTCATCAACATACTTCTCCCCCTTTATCATCAACAAAAAGGAGAAGTACAACTATTCTTATGTTTATGATATAAGTTCAACTCATTGCATGAAAAACATAATATCAGGTTTTATCATCATGCAGTTTTGAAGCTAGAAAATTTAGCAAGTGTTACATCATGTTTAGAGCATTCAAGCTATCAAGTTTTAGATATGCAAGTTTTACAGCATACAAGATAGCACTTTTGATAATTTTTAAGATAGCAAGTTCTACATCATGCAAGCTAGCAATGTAACAATATTTTAGAACTTGCAAGCTAGCAATTTAGAGATATTCAAGAAAGCAACTCTTGCTTCTTGAAATATGCAAGTTTTACAATATACAAGCTAGCAAATTCAAAGATATGCAAGTTGGCATATTTGCTTTTCTTGAGACAGGCACGATAGCACATTTTTGCATTTTCTTGAGATTTCAAGCTATCAATTCTCGGTGATGTTCAAGATAGCAATTTCTTCTCTTTTGAGAAGTGCAATTTTTGCTTTCTTCTTGAATTGTGCAATTTGCTTCTTTTGAGATAGCAACTTTTTGCTTCTCTTTAGATCATAAGCTAGCAATTCTAGCAAATTTTACGTCATGCAAGGTAGCAAATTTTTGTGATGTTCAAGATATCAAGTTCTTCTCCTTGTAATATGTAAGATAGCAAATATTTGCTTCTTTTGCAAAGTGTATGTTTCTAAATTTTGCAAGATGAGCTAGTGATATTTCTCCCCCTTTGTCAATATCAAAAAGAAGGGAAGACCATTTGCGTCAATTTCTAAATCATGACAAAAGTAAGTATCAATTTTATCATTATATTTTTAAATTAAAACATGCATATTTTCAAAACCACACATTTCATTTTTCATACATGATACAAATAAATCAATCATCATTATGAGAATATCATACATGATATTCAAGCATTAAAATTTTTAAGCATTTATCGACATGTTGATCATGATATCAAACATTCATCATTTAAAGCATTCATGATACACATCATATGCAATACATCATGTACATCATTATCATAAGTATTGCATGCATCATTACAAATTTATGAATATTTCATGCATTCATATCATCACATAAAGAATATCAAGAAGAATTAGTTGGGTGATGAGATAAACATTTCATGAATACAAGGAATTGCATAAAGATCATATCATGAAAGATTTAAACATGTGAATACCAAAAGACATGATTTCTTTTTGAAAAACCTCCTCATAAATAATCGAAAGAAAATCTTAGGAGATCGATTAAACAAAAAATCTTGATTCATAATAAAATTTCATGTATCAAATATCGAGAAATCAAGATGATGATAGATAAAAAAAAACATATCACAAGTTATATTCAAGAGAAAAATCATCATTCATTTTGTCAAATCAACATTTCTTGGGTATGCAAGATATCAAAATATGGTTTCAAATCTTCAACATATAACATGTATAAATTCAAAAATCGAAGGGAGAAGGGAAGAATTCAAAGGTACAAAAATTTCAATCATCTCATAAACAAATGAAGGATTAAGTCATGAATCAAAAATTCCATAAATCATTTCGACAAATCTCCTTTTAAATAATCGAGATGATCATCAAGGGAAATCTCATGTTATTCCAAGAAATCAAGATCATGAATTTGATAAAACTCATCTCAAATTCAAATCTCCAAAATCATTTTTATTGTTCATAAAATTCATAACATAAGTAGATTCATGATTTCATTGATAATATATTTTTCCTTTTTTAAGTATTTCATTTTAAGTGATTGATTTCATGTTAGCATGCTTTTTCATTTATGTTAAATAAAAATATGCATCAACGTTTAGGATCGAAAAATGAATTTCGTCATAAAACCATCAAGATCAATAAATCACAAAAATCAAGAGAATCCAAAAAATAAAATTTAACACTTTCATGCATTCGGACATGGTTTTGTCATATGTTTTTTAAATACACTCATGAAAATAACACATGCTTATCATCATGTATAACTTAAAATCTTATGCATAAAATTGTCAATCATGGTATCAAAATATTTAATATTACATCATTATGCATTTCTTCAAACATGATTTTATTTAATCAAAATCGAGAAATAACAATGGAAATCAACATGATACACATTATTACTTCTTAACCACATATAGCATGATTTCATATTTTCAATCAAAATCATTTTGTTTATTTATCATAAAATATATATTTTTCATGATTATTTTTAAAATTATGAGCATGATCATATTCTTGCATTTTTAATTTTTTTTAAATATAATTTTTAAGAAAAATAATTATTCTAAAAAAGAAAATGCATCATGGAAAACATCAAGTAATTTCAAAATAAATTAAGGGGGTTTCGATTACCTCATCATTGAATGTCATTAAGGCGTAGTTTGCCACCTCGCCTTTGTTGATTTTCTCCTCGTCTTCGGAGGAGCTTGATTCATCCCACTTTGTGTTCTTCTTCTTGCGTTCAAAGCAAGTAGTTCCGTTCTTTTTGTTCTTAAATTTTTGTTTCTTTAATCTTTTAAATTTCTTAGTAAGTAATTCTTGTTCACCATCACTTGAGCCATCGCTCAAGTGGTATTCATTTGTCCGGAGTTCCAAATCCTTCCTTTTCTTTGGAAGGTGGTTCAAGTGCTCATCGGGTTCAAAATGTTCCAAAAGTGTCATTTCATAGGTCATTAATAACCCAATTAATTCTTCTAATAGAAAATCATTTAAATTTGTATCTCTTGTATTGCGGTTATTTTAGGATCCCACCTTTTTGGAAGGGATCTTAAGATCTTGCTTACAAGATCAAAATTCGAAAAAGATTTACCAAGAACTCTTAGATTATTGACGACATCCATGAAACGGGTGTACATATCGCCTATAGTCTCGCTTGGTTGCATTCGAAAAAGCTCAAAATCATGCAATAAAATGTTAACTTTCGAATCTTTGACTCTACTAGTTCCCTCGTGCATGATTTCAAGTGTTCGCCAAATATCAAAAGTCGTTTCACACATAGAAACCCGATTAAACTCATTTTTGTCTAAGGCGCAAAACAAGGCATTCATAGCCTTTGCGTTTAAAGAAAAATACTTCTTCTCCATTTTAGAGGGAAGTTGAAAACCGTTTTCAATAATATTCCATAAATCCAAATTCATAGAAATCAAGAAATCTCTCATTCAAGTTTTACAATAAGTGTAGTCCAATCCGTTAAACAACGGTGGACGAATAACCGATAAGCCCTCTTGAAAGCCATGAAGAGTCATTTCTCTCGGGTGTAAATCCAAAATGAGAAAAACTGGGCTCTGATACCAATTGTTAGGATCAAGAGCACTAAGAGGGGGGGGTGAATTAGTGCAGCAGAAAACTTTCGACGATTAAAACTGCATTCGTATGATAAAAGTGATTTTGGTAAGAAAGCATATTCATAAATAACTTTAACTTATGATCAAGCGAGATGCAGTTAAAGCAAATATATAAAGGCAGTTTGCAATTAAGATAGACAACAGAATGTAATAGCAAACTGGAATACGACATTCGTACAATAAAAGTGATTTCAGTATGAAAGCCGATTCGTAAATCACTTTAACTTGTGATCAAGCGAGATGCAGTAAAAGTAAAGATATCAAGGTCGTTTGCAGTTATGATGGAAATCAGAATATAAGGGCAAATTGAAATATGATGTTCGTACGATAAAACAGATTTTCGTCTTAACGCCTATTCGAAAAATACTTAACTATGAAACTCGTTCGTAAATGAGCAGAAGGCAGTAAGCTACTGAGGAGGTTTGCAGTAAAGATAAGATGCTCAAAGTAAATGCAAACCGAGATTTAGAGTAGTTCGGTCAATCTTGACCTACATCCACTTTTGGTTTCCTCCACCGACGTCCACTAGAGGCCTTCCTTCAATAGGCGAAGGCCAACCACCCTTTTACAGTTTCACTCCTTTTGACGGGCTTAGGAGACAATCCTTATAGAATTTCTCTTCTCTCTTGAAAGCTCAAAACTTGGAAGAAAAGAGGGAGGAGAATTTCTAGCCTTTACAACACTTTTGAGCTCTAAAATTCACAGAGTAAGATCAAGCTTTCGGTGCTTTTGGGGTGCTCTTTCATTGCTGAAAGTGTGGGGTATTTATAGGCCTCAAACCAGTTTGAATTCCGAGCTCAAAACTGTCATCTCCTGAAATTCCGGGGTCTGGCGGTTGCACCGCTTGACTAGGGTGGTTGCATCGCTTGGCAGAGCTCGGAGACTGAGCCTCTAGGCTGTGCCACCTCCTGTCAAGAGCGGTTGCACTACTTGGCAGAGCTCAGAGACTGAGCCTCTTGGCGGTGCCACCTCCTGTCAAGGGTGGTTGCATCGCTTGGCAGAGCTCGGAGACCGAGCGTCAAGCGGTTCCACCGCCTGTTAGGGGCGATTGCATTACCCAGTCTCGCTCGGAGACTGAGCCCAGGCGGTTCCACCGCCTGACTGGGGTGGTTGCACCACCCAGCTTTCCTGGGAGACCATCTCCTGGGCGGTGCCACCGCCTAATAGGAATTCTGGTTCGAATGGGTTGATCCATTCGGCCCAATTTGAGTCTATCAAGGGCCTAATTGCCCCAAGATTAAGTTAATGGGATCACCTCCCATTTCTAACTTAATCATCATGCTAACTACAATATTTCTTAAGACATTTACTGTAACTTGCTCCGTGCGTCAATCGCTTCTTCCGGTGAGCTTCCGGCGAACTTCCATCGATCATCCGATGAACCTTCAGCGATGCTCCAACGGACTTCCGGCAAACTCCTGGACTTGCGACGATACACTTGGCGAGTTCCGACGAGCTTCTTTTGCAAGCTCTTGGACTTCTCGGATTTGTTCCCGTAGAACTTCCGACGACCGTCCGGACTTCCGTCGAACTCTCGAACCCCCAACGTGATCATGGTCTTGACTCCGGCGCAACTCCTGCTACATGTCTTTCTTCCATCGTAGTTAATCCTGCACATGTAAAATAAAACTTCAATCGAGACAAATAATCCTAAGCAATTAACCAAGTTGTCCGGCATGTCATTGGTCCCTCGACGCTTCGTCCGATTCTTCGGCGCATCTTCCTCTCCTACGGCCTATTGCCCAATCGGCCAGTTGACTCCGCAACTCCTGTATCCTTGGCACAATACCCGCTCTTCTTGGCCCGATACCCGAGTCCACGACCCGAAGCCTTCTGTCGATACGTCGACCGATCCGCCGGCCCGACGTCCAATTTTCTAACATGTTCCTCCAGCACAACATGATTTTTCTTGCTTTAATTGTCTCATCCTGATCGAAGCATCCTGCATCACTCAAAATGCAAATTAAATCATAAATATATATTAAGTGGTTTCATCAGTAAAATATGAGATTCAACAGCTACTACCTCCATATACTAGTAAAAGATCCTTAGTCTTTCGCAAGTACGTAAGGATATACTTTACTGCTTTCTAGTGCTCCAATCCTGAATCCGCTTGATACCTGCTCATTACACTCAGAGCATGCGTTATATCAAGCCTAGCACATAGTATGTCATATATGATAGACCCTATCGCTAGGGCATAGGGTATCATATCCATGTTCGTCATTTCTTCAGGAGTCTTTGGGAATATACTACTAGAAATCGATATCCCATGTTGTTGATAGTGCAACCAAGTTTTGTTTGTTCTTGAGTGTTGAACGGGATTCTTTGTTAAACATATTGCACTTGTGTTATCACATTTAATGGGAATGTTTTTAAGATGGACTTTATAATCTTCTAAGGTGTTTTTCATCCACACAACTTGTGCATAGCATGCACTAGCTGTAATATACTCAGCTTCGGTTGTTGATAGTGCAACCAAGTTTTGTTTCTTAGATGACCAGGAAATAAGGGAATGTCCCAAAAATTGATATATTCCTTATGTGCTTTTTCTATCTAGTCTACACCCAGCAAAATCCGCATCAGCATATGCAATTAGCTCAAAATTCTCGGATTTTGGATACCATAATCCTAGATTTGTGGTACCTTTAAGATATCTAAATATTCTTTTAACCGCTTTGAGATGATATATCTTAGGGTTCGATTGAAACCTAGCACAAAGTCCTACACCGAACATAATGTCTGGTCTAGTTGCAGTGAGGTAAAGTAAACTTCTTATCATATCCCTATAAGTTTTTTGATCGAAGCTTTCTCCACTTTCATCAACTTCTAACTTAGTGGAGGTGCTCATAGGAGTGTTAATAGCTTTTGAGTTATCCATATTAAATCTTTTCAGTAGATCTAAAGCATATTTAGTTTGACTAATAAAGATGTCATTGCTTAGTTGCTTAATTTGTAAGCCTAAGAAAAAGGTTAATTCTCCCATCAAACTCATTTCAAATTCGAGACTCATGGTTTTAGCAAATGATTCACAAAGGGATTCATTCATAGAACCGAAGATAATATCATCAACATAAATCTGAACAATGAGAAAATTATTTTTAAAATTCTTGATAAACAATGTAGTATCGACCTTGCCTTTTGTGAAATTATTTTCAATAAGAAAAGTACTTAGTCTATCATACCAAGCCCTTGGGGCTTATTTTAAACCATAGAGAGCTTTGGTTAATTTAAATACATGATTAGGGAGGCTATTATTTTCAAATCCGGGAGGTTGTTCAACATAAACTTCTTAAGAAATAAAGCCATTAAGAAAATCACTTTTAACATCCATTTGAAATAGCTTAAAATTATTATTACTAGCATAGGCAAGGAACATCCTTATGACTTCTAATCTAGCCACAAGTGCGAAGGTTTCTTCGTAATCGATACCTTCTTCTTGGTTGAAACCTTTGGCCACTTAACTAGCCTTGTTTCTAACCACGATACCATATTCATCTTGCTTGTTTCTAAAGATCCATTTAGTAAGCTTCCACACCTCATTTCTCTCAAATTGATTTAACTCATCTTGCATTGCGATAATCCATGAATCATCTTTCATGGCTTTGTCAATACATTTAGGTTCAATCTGGGAGAGAAAAGCAACGTTGGCACAAAAATTTTTAAGAGAAAAATGTGTTTGAACCCCCTTAGAAGTGTCTCCTAGGATTAGCTCCTTAGGATGAGCATCTACATACTTCCAATCCTCGGGTAAGGATGTTTCGGAAGTGGATGCATCCAAGTTGCTAGTTGGAGAAGGGGTTTCACTTAAATTCAAAGAATCAAAATTAACATCATCATCAAAATCATTTTTCTTGATTTCAAAAATCTCATTGAAAACAACATGAATGGATTCTTCTATAATTAAAGTTCTTTTATTGAAGATACGAAAAGCTTTAGAAACCGAAGAATAACCAAGAAAAATTCTTTCATCCGATTTAGCATCAAATTTTCCTAAGGCATATTTTTCATTCAAGATAAAACACTTACACCCAAAAACTTTAAAATATGAAACATTGGGTCTTTTATTGTTCCACAACTCATAAGGAGTTTTGGTGAGTAAGGGTCTTACTAGAACTCTATTCAAAATATAGCATGCAGTGTTTACGGCTTCGGCCCAAAAGTATGTGTAGGCTATGTTCATTCAACATGGTTCTTGTCATTTCTTGTAAATTTCTATTCTTTCTTTCTACTACTCCATTTTGTTGAGGATTTCTTGGAATAGAGAAGTTGTGGTTGTATCCATTAGATTCACAAAATTCTTGGAAATCATAGTTTTGAAATTCACCACCGTGATCACTTCGAATTGATGAAATTATAAAACCCTTTTCATTTTGAACAAGTTTACAAAACTTGATGAAATATCTAAAGCATTCATTTTTATGTTTCAAGAAATAAGTTCATGTGTATCTACTATAGTCTTCTACAATGACGAAGGCATATTTGCTACCTCCTAGGCTTGATGTAGAGATTGGTCCGAACAAGTCCATATGGATCAATTGTAAGGGCCTAGAGGTGCTTATTTGATTTTTATATTTGAAACTACCCTTAATTTATTTTCCTAATTGATAAGCATCACACACATTATCTTTGATGAACTTGATATGAGGAATTCCTCGTACAAGTTCTTTGGATGATATTTGAGTGATTAGTTTCATGCTAGCATGACCTAATCTCCTATGCCAAAGCTAAGCATCCTCATTCAAAACTGAGAAACACATTTCATTGCAAAGATCATTGATGTCAATGGTGTATATGTTATTCTATTTTAATGTAATCATAGATGTGTTTTTGTGTGGTTTTTTAATGATGCAAGCACTAGATTTGAATTTGACGATATATCCTTTATCACATAATTGACTAATGCTTAAGAAGTTATGTTTTAAACCATCAACTAACAAAATATCTTCAATAAAGAAGTTGGATTTGTTACCTATAGTTACTTTGCAAATGATTTTACCCTTGTTGTTGTCTCGGAAGGTGACATAGCCTTCGTCTATGTTAGTGAGCTTAGAGAATTGAGATGGATCTCCGGTCATATGTCTTGAGCATCCACTATTAAGGTACCATCTCTTGCTCCTAGCTTGTGATGGTGTATGTCTCTACAAAAAAAGATAATTTTTAGGTACTCATTTACTTTTGGGTGCCTCAAAAACTGATCTACATTGTTTATTATGTTGCACAGAGCTTATCATGGTTCCTTTAGGAACCCAAATAAGTTTGTTCGAGCTAATTTTCTTAAATGGACAATGATACGTTTTATGTCCATGTTTGCGATAAAAGTTGCATTTGCTTTGGTGCCGAACATGTAAGACAGGGCCTTTTATGAAGGTGGTTGGATTTTGGTGAGGACTTCTCACAAATCCGATTTCACTTCTTTTAGGAACGTGACCCTTATTTGCAAGGATCATGTTGAAAGACTTACTACCAACCTTGAATTTCTTTAAGGTGTCCTTAAGTAGCAAGTTCTCTTTTTAGAGAGTTTCAATATCATGGCATTTTATACATGGAGCTAAACTATCATGATATTCAGTTTTTAATTTATCAAAATCACTAATACGACTATCATGCTCCTTTTTTAACAATTTATATTTTCTACTAATTATTTTGCATTCATCAAATAAGTCATGGAAGGCATTTAATAATTCATCAAATGATAAATCTGCATTAATTAAATTTGTTACGTCCTCTCCGATAGCCATTAGGGCATAATGAGCAACTTGCTCGGTGTTGGACTCCTCTTCTTCGGACGCGCTCGAGTCATCCCACGTCGCTTTGAGCGCCTTCTTCTTTGATATTCTCTTCTTGGCTTGGGGACAATCACTTTTGTAGTGTCCTGGCTTTTTGCACTCGTAGCAAATAACTTGGTCCTTTTTTGGGTTCAAATTTATTTTTTATGTCATTTTTAAACTTGTTTCTCTTAATGAATTTTTAAAATTTTCTTATTAGAAGTGTCAAGTCATCGGTCACAGTCCTCATCACTTGAGTTTTCTCTCAAGTGGTCATCTAAAGTTCTAAGTGTCATATCCTTCCTATTCTTTGGAAGGATGTCTTCTTGCTCTTCATGACCCTTGCAAGTCATTTCATAGGTCATTAATGACCCGATTAGTTCTTCAAGAGGGAAGTTGTTTAAATCGTTAGCCTCTTGAATAGCAGTGACTTTAGGGTCCCAACTCTTAGGAAGGGATCATACAAGCTCAAAATCTGAAAAACTTTTGCCAAGTCCTTTTAGACAATTGACGACATCCGTGAAACGGATGTACATGTCGCCAATTGTTAGGATCGAGAGCACTAAGAGGGGGGGGGGGTGAATTAGTGCAGCGAAAAACTTTCTGCAATTAAAATCGAAAGCTGCATTCGAACGATAAAAACAACTTCTGTATGAAGGTTGATACTAAGCAAGGTTAAAGTCAAACTATGCAGGTAGTTTGCAGCTATGATGAAAACCAAAATATCAGCGCAAACTGAAATCCGACGTTCGTACGAAGAAACTGATTTACGTCTAAATGCTGATTCGTAAATCACTTGATTAGATAAGACGTAGTTTAAGCAGGAGTATAAAGGCAGTGTGCAGTTATGGTAAAGCTCAAAACGTAAACGCAATCTGCAATATGATGATCATACGAAAAAGCAGATTTACGTCTAAACGCATATTTACGTCTAAACGCAGATTTATGTCTAAACGCAGATTTACGTCTAAACCTTGAAACTCGTTCGTAAAATCACAGAGGGCAGTAAGCTATTGAGAAGTTTGCAGTGAAGGTAAAATGCTCAAAGGAAATGCAAACCGAGATTTAGAGTGGTTCGGTCAATCTTGACCTACTCCACTTTTGGCTTCTTCCACCGACGAGGTCACCGACGTCAACTAGAGGCCTTCCTTCAATAGGCGAAGGCCAACCACCCTCTTACAGATTCACTCCTTTTGACGGGCTTAGGAGACAACCCTTACAGAAGTTTTCTCTCCTCTCTTTACAACTCAAACTTTGAAGAACAGAAAGAGGAGAACTAGCAGTTTTGAGCTCTAAGAACCACAGAAAGACAGCAAGATTTTGAGTGTGTGTTCTGTGCTTTCAGTGATGAATGGGTGGGGTATTTATAGGCCCCAACCCAGTTCAAATTTGGAGCTCAAATCTGTCAATTCCCGGAATTCCGAGATCAGGCGGTTGCATCTCCTGACTAGGGCGGTTGCACCGCCTGGCAGAGCTCGAAGACTGAGCCTCTGGGCGGTGCCACCTCTGTCAGGGGCGGTTGCACCTCTCTACCAGAGCTCGAAGACCGAGCTCAGGCGGTTGCACCGCTTGACTGGGGAGGTTGCACCTCCTGGCAGAGCTCGAAACTTGAGCTCTAGCGCTGCTACCTCTTGACAGAAGAGGTTGCACCGCCCAGTCTCGCTCGGAGACTGAGCCCGGGGCGGTTGCACCGCCCAGTCTCGCTGGGAGACATAGCCTGGGCGGTGCTACCTCCGGGCTTGGGCGGTTGCACCTCCCACAACAATCAGGGTCCGAATGGGTTAATTCATTCGGCCTAATTTGATTCTTTCAGGGGCCCAATTGCCCCAAGATTAAGCTAATGGGATCACCTCCCATTTCTAACTTAATCAATGTGCTAACTATGATTATTTCCTAAGACATATTCTGCAGCTTGCTCCGGTGCGTCAATCGCTTCTTTTGGCGAGTTTCCGGCGAACTTCCGTCGATCATCCGACGAACCCTCGGTGATCCTCCTGCGGACTTCCGGCAAACTCCTGGACTTGCGACGATCCACTTGGCGAGTTCCAATGAGCTTCTTTGGCAAGCTCCTGGACTTCTCGGATTTGTTCCCGCAGAACCTCCGACGACCGTCCGAACTTTCGTAGAACTCTCGAACTCCCAACGTGATCATTGTCTTGACTCCGGCGCAACTCCTGCTACATGTCTTACTTTCATCGTAGTTAATCCTGCACATGTAAACAAAACTTCGATCGAGACAATTAATCCTAAGCAATTAACCAAGTTGTCCGGCATGTCATTGGTCCCTCGACGCTTCGTCCGATTCTTCGGCGCATCGTCCTTTCCTGCGGCCTATTGCCCAATCGGCCAGTTGGCTCCGCAACTCCAATATCCTTGGCACAATACCCGCTCTTCTTGGCCCGATGCCCGAGTCCACGGCCTGAAGCCTTCTGTCGATACGTCGACCGATCCACCGGCCCGACGTCCAATCTTCTGACATGTTCCTCCGGTACAACATGATTTTCCTGCTTTAATTGTCTCATTCTGATCGAGGCATCCTGCGTCACTCAAAACGCAGATTAAATCATAAACATATATCAAGTAGTTTCATCATCAAAATACGAGATTCAACACCAATAGTCTCGCTCGATTTCATTCGAAAAAGTTCAAAAGAATGTATCAAAAGATTGATTTTTGACTCTTTCACTCTACTTGTGCCTTCGTAAGTCACTTCGAGTGTATGCCAAATATCAAACGCGGTTTCACAAATCGAAACACGATTGAACTCATTTTTATCAAGCGTACAAAATAAGGCATTCATAGCCTTTGCATTAAGAGCGAAGGTCTTCATTTCCAATTCATTCCAATCGATCATTGGAAGAGAAGACTTCGAAAATCCATTTTCGACAAGATTCCAAAGTTTAAAATCCATTGAAATAAGGAAGATCCTTATTCGGGTCTTCCAATAGGTGTAGTTCATCCCATTGAACATTGGTGGACGTGTAATAGAGTGGCCCTCTTGGTTGATGGCGTTGTTGAATCTCGGATTTTGATGATATAATCAATTGGTGGGTTAATTGATCTAATCCATATTATTGAGTTAAGTGTGTAGGATTAACTACGATAACTAGAAAACATAAAGCAAGGATACCGGAGTCGAGCTCGATGGACGTTTAAGAGACCGAAGAATCATCGGAGATGCTGCCGGAACCATCCGAGAAGAAATCGGGAACGTGTCGGAAGTTCGCCGAAGAAATCGTCGGAGGCTCGTGGAGATCGCCAAGAAGGCTCGGCTACTCGTTAAAGTCATCACAAAGATTGGGAGCTTGCAGGGAGTCCGTCGGAAGAAGTTCGTCGGAAAGCTCGCCGGAACAAGACTCGACGTTCGCGGTTAAAAAACTTGCTTAGGATGTTTTGTTTGTGTTATGTAGTTCACCTGTAATTAGGATTAGGATTAAGAGATAATCCTATATCCTGGTTAGGGGCCAACTAGGCCCAGAGTCATATTTGGTTTGGGCTAAAATTAAGCCAAACAAATGAATTGGAGAGCCAAGCGGTGGCACCGCCTGGCTGGGCGGTGAAACCGCCCAGCACCCGAGTGTTGGGCGGTGACACCTCCTTGGCTGGGCGGTTGCACCGTCCAGCACCCGAGCGCTGGGCGGTGGCACCGCTTGGCTGGGCGGTGGAACCTCCAGCACCGGGAACCCTAAGAGAATTCAAATTTTTGAGCCTAAAATTTGAATCCTCTTGAGGCCTATAAATACCCCTCAAATCTCAGCTGAGGTTACAACTTTTGTGAAGCATTTTGATTGAGAGAAAAGTCTTAGAAAGTCTTAGCAAGTCTTGTTTTCAATTTGCTAGAGAGTTCTCCTCCTTCCTTTTTTTATTGAAAATTTGTAAGAGGTTGAGCTGCTTGTAAAAGGTTGTAAGAGGGGTGTTTACCCTTCCATTTCAAGAGACTTGCTAGTGGAAGGTGGGAGCCTCATCGAAGAGGGGCCTCGCAAGTGGAGTAGGTCATTTGACCGAACCACTCTAAAAATCAGCGTAATCTCGGGTTTGCATTTTATTATTGTCATTTACATTACTGCAAATCTTCTTACTGCTTTAGTTCCTTATTACTCTTGCTGCGCAACTTTAAGAATACGCCTTCAAGTTAAACTTTTCAAGTTTCGTTCTTAACGTACGAAAGATTTTGTTAAAATCGAAGTTTTAATCCGCTGCACTAATTCACCCCCCCCTCTTAGTGCCGCTCCGATCCTAACAAGTGGTATCAGAGCAAGGTTATCTCTCATATTTGGTTTAATACCCAAGAGAGATGGCTTACTCCGGCATGCAAGAGGGCCATTCTATTGCACGACCACCTTTGTTTAATGGGTCGGATTACACATATTGGAAGACTCGCATGAGAATCTTCCTCATTTCTATGGACTTTGAGCTTTGGTCTATTGTCGAGAATGGATTTCAAAAATCTTCTCTTCCGATGAGCGAATGGGATGAATCAGAGAAGAAGGTTTTTGCTTTAAATGCAAAGGCTATGAATGCCTTGTTTTGTGCACTAGACAAAAACGAATTTAATCGTGTTTCAATGTGTGATTCGGCTTTTGATATTTGGAGAACTCTTGAGGTCACTCATGAAGGCACTAGCCGAGTGAAAGAGTCCAAAATCAACATCCTTGTGCACTCTTACGAACTTTTCCGAATGAAACCAAGTGAGTCCATCGGAGACATGTACACCCGGTTTACGGATGTCATCAATGGACTCAAAGCTCTTGGTAAAGATTTTACTAACTTTGAACTAGTAACTAAAATCTTAAGATCCCTCCCTAAAAGTTGGGATCCAAAAGTTACGGCCATTCAAGAGGCCAAAGACCTTAAAGCATTCCCTCTTGAAGAACTCATTGGGTCTCTAATGACCTACGAAATGACATGTCAAGCTCATGACGAGCTCGAGAACCCCCTTCCAAAGAACAGGAAGGATATGGCACTCAAATCACAAGAAGACCACTTGAAAGGAACATCAAGTGATGAGGACAGTGACAATGACATTGCACTTTTGACTCAAAAATTTAAAAAATATTTAAGAAAGAACAGATTTAAAAATAATACAAAAAATAAATTTGAACAAAAGAAGGACCACGTGATTTGCTATGAATGCAAAAAACCGGGACACTATAAGAACGATTGTCCTCAAGCCAAAAAGAGAACATCAAAGAAGAAGGCGTTCAAGGCAACGTGGGATGATTCAAGCGCATCCGAAGAAGAGGAGTCCAACACCGAGCAAGTTGCTCATTACGCACTAATGGCGTTAGGAGAAGAGGTATGTGATTTATTTAATGAAGATTTATCTTTTGAAGAACTATCTATCGCTTTTCATGAATTATTTGATGAATGTAGAACTGTTAGCAAGAAGTTAAGTATCTTAAAGAAAGAGCATGCTTTGCTACAAGATAAGTTTGATAGTCTTCAAACTCCTCCATGCTCTAAGTGTGAGCACTTAGAAGCAATAAAAAATAAAAATTTGCTTCTTAAGGAAACCTTAAACAAGTTCAAGGTTGGTAGCAAAGGATTAGATATGATCCTTGCACACAAGGGTCACATCGCAAATAGAAATGGAATTGGATTTGTAAAAGGATTACATCAAAATCCTACCACTTTCATAAAAGGACCTACATTACATGTTTCCTCTTATATGAAATGCAACTTTTGTTGCAAATCTGGACATATTGCCTACAAATGCCCATTTAGGAAAATTAGTTCACAAAAATTAATATGGGTTCCTAAAGGAACTATAAAGAATTCAATCATAAATAACAAAGTTAGTGGGTCAATTTTTTAGGCACCCAAAATCAAATGGGTACCTAAAAATCATCCTCTTTTGTAGACAAACCCACAAGCTAGGAGCAAGAGATGGTATCTCGATAGTGGATGCTCAAGACATATGACTGGAGATCCATCTCATTTCTCTATGCTCACTAGCAAAGAAGAAGGGTACGTTACCTTCGGAGACAACAACAAGGGCAAAATCATTGGCAAGGGAACTATTGGTAACAAATTTAATTTTTCCATTGATGATGTCTTACTAGTTGATGGATTGAAACATAATCTCTTGAGTATTAGTCAACTATGCGATAAAGGTTACATCGTTAGATTTGAATCAAATATGTGCATTATTGAAAAACCAAATCATAACATGACTATGATTGCTTGAAAACAAAATAATGTCTATACCATCAATCTTGATGAACTAAGTAATGAAATGTGCTTCTCCGCCGTAAATGATGATGCTTGGCTTTGGCATAGGAGATTAGGCCATGCAAGCATGAAAACAATATCTAAGATCTCATCTCAAGAATTAGTACGAGGAATTCCAAATATAAAGTTTATTAAGGATAAAGTATGCGATGCATGTCAACTAGGCAAACAAATAAAAACAAGCTTCAAACCAAAAAATCAAATTAGCACTACTAGACCATTACAATTGATCCATTTGGACTTATTTGGACCAATTGATACAACAAGTCTAGGTGGAAGCAAATATGCTTTTGTGATTGTGGATAACTACTCTAGATACACTTGGACCTATTTCTTAGCTCACAAAAGTGATTGCTTCAAGTGTTTCTCTAAATTTTGTAAACTCACTCAAAACGAAAAAGGCTTCATGATTTCATCAATTCGGAGTGATCACGGTGGTGAATTCCAAAACCGTGACTTTCAAAATTTTTGCGAAAGTAATGGGTACAATCACAACTTCTCAACTCCAAGAAATCCTCAACAAAATGGAGTAGTTGAAAGGAAAAATAGAAACCTACAAGAAATGGCAAGAACTATGTTGAATGAACATAGTTTACCTAAGTACTTTTGGGCCGAAGCCGTAAATACGGCTTGCTACATCATGAATAGAGTCCTAATAAGACCATCCTTATCCAAAACTCCCTATGAATTATGGAATAACAAAAAACCAAACATCTCCTATTTTAAAGTTTTTGGTTGTAAATGCTTTATTTTAAATGAAAGGGATGCTTTAGGAAAATTTGATGCTAAATCCGATGAAGGCATCTTTCTTGGTTACTCTTCCGTTTCTAAAGCTTTTCGGGTTTTTAATAAAAGAACTTTAGTAATTGAAGAGTCTATTCATGTAGTTTTTAATGAAATTTCCGATTTAAAGAAAAATGATTTTGATGATGATCTTGGTTTTGATAATTTGAATTTAAATGAACCCTCTCCTCAAAATAGCCATTTGAATGCATCTTCTTCCGAAATTTCTTTACCAAAAGAATGGAAGTATGTAGATGCTCATCCAAAAGAGCAAATTATAGGAGATACATCAAAAGGGGTTCAAACTCGTTCTTCTTTCAAAAATTTCTGTGCTAACGCCGCTTTCCTTTCTCAAATTGAACCTAAATGCATTGACGAAGCCTTAAAAGATGATTTTTGGATCATTGCAATGCAAGAAGAATTGAACCAATTTGAGAGGAATGAGGTATGGAAGCTTGTTCCTAGACCAAGTGACCACTTAGTCATAGGTACTAAGTGGGTCTTTAGAAACAAGCAAGACGAAAATGGTATCGTGGTTAGAAACAAGGCTAGATTAGTGGCCAAAGGTTTCAACCAAGAAGAAGGTATCGATTACGAAGAAACCTTCGCTCCCGTGGCTCGATTAGAAGCCATAAGGATGCTCCTTGCCTATGCTAGTAGTAATAATTTTAAACTATTTCAAATGGATGTTTAAAGTGCTTTCTTGAATGGTTTTATTTCCGAAGAAGTATTTGTCGAACAACCTCCCGGATTTGAAAATTCTCTTCTTCCTAATCATATATTCAATTTGACTAAAGCTCTCTATGGCTTAAAACAAGCTCCTGGAGCTTGGTATGAAAGGCTTAGTTCCTTTCTTATTTTAAATAATTTTACCAAAGGCAAGGTTGATACTACATTGTTTATTAAACATTTTGAAAATAATTTTCTTATTGTGCAAATTTATGTTGACGATATTGTGTTTGGCTCTTCAGATGAATCACTATGTGAATCATTTGCCAAATGTATGAGTCTTGAATTTGAAATGAGTTTAATGGGTGAATTAACTTTCTTTTTGGGATTACAAATCAAACAACTTAGTGATGGTATATTTCTTAACCAATCTAAATATACATTAGAATTGTTAAAACGATTTAACATGGATAATTCAAAAGCAATAAACACCCCTATGAGTACTGCGACTAAGTTAGATATGGATGAAAATGGTGAAAGTTTCGATCAAAAAACATATAGGGGAATGATAGGTAGTCTACTCTACCTCACTACGACTAGACCGGATATTATGTTTAGTGTAGGACTTTGCGCTAGGTTTCAATCTAATCCTAAATTATCTCATCTTAAGAGTGTTAAAAGAATATTTAGGTATCTTAAAGGAACTCCAAATTTAGGATTGTGGTATCCAAAATCTGAAAAATTCGATCTAATAGCTTATGCAGATGCCGATTTTGGCAGATGCAGGATAGATAGAAAAAGTACATCCGGAACATGCCAATTTTTAGGACATGCACTTGTTTCTTGGACTTCCAAGAAACAAAATTCAGTTGCACTATCTACGGCGGAAGCCGAATACATTGCTGCAAGTGCATGTTGTGCACAAGTAATTTGGATGAAAAATACATTAGAAGACTATGGAATTCACCTTGAAAATATTCCCATAAAATGCGATAATACTAGTGCCATATGCCTTACTAAAAATCCAATTCAGCACTCTAGAACTAAGCACATCGACGTTAGGCATCATTTCATACGCAATCATGTTCTTAACAATGATGTTGTTCTAGAATTCATTGACACAAAGCATCAATTAGCATATATATTTACAAAAGCTTTGAATGAAGACCAATTTGAATTTATCCGAAGGGAATTAGGCATGCTAAACTGTCCCTAAAATGAACTTCACAAAAAGGACTCGTTCTTGTCCCTTCGTTTATGAATTTGAATTCTTCCTTCTTCTTCAATTCAAAATGATCCATTAAAGTATAAATTATGATCTTGAGGGAAGAAGCTAAACAAAAGGAAGGAAGAAAATTTTTTTTTCTTTCCTCCGCGTGATGCCAGCGGTGGCACCGCCAGATCCGGCGGTTGCACCGACTGGCGCTCGGGCGCCAGGCGGTGACATCGACCAGTTTGGCGGTGACACCGACCGAGTCACCCTTTTAACCCGAGGGGTTAGGGCCGGCGGTGACACCGCCCCCAACCTGAAGAAAGACCTCTCTCATTCCCTCTAAACTCTCATTCTAACTCTTAGAAACATTGGAGAAGGATTCTTGGTGGTCCAAGCTTTCCATCTCTCAACATAATCTCCACAAGGTAACACTTGAAATCCCTCTTTTCTTTTCTCTTTCTCTTGCTTATTTTTCATAATTTCATCATCATGTTGTCTAGAAAATGGCTCCTAAGAGATCAAAAGGAATAAGGATTGAAGGAGATTCATATAACCATGACCTTTTTAGATCAAAAGAGGTAGCCCTTAGCTTTCCAAAATTTGAAACACGATGTGTCCATAAGGGAAAATACGTTGATTTGGATGAACTAGAGGACTTAGAACCCATTAGGTGGTTTGCACACCTAGAAGCTCTACCTCTTCTACAAATAGATGAACCAATCTATCCACGGTTAGTGAGATTGTTCTATGCCAACCTATATGAAGACAATGATAGCCTAAGCACTTACATTCTAGGAACACCCATTAGAATATTTGACAGCACCATTTGTGAGCTAATTGGCATAACTGAAAAAGATAGGGGATACTATTTTAAAGGTAAATGGGACGTAAAAAAAATAGGAGCAACCTATGCCGAAGCCGTGAAAACAATTTTTGCAAATCTAAACCTTGACTTCCTACCCAAGAGCTGTGAACACTTACTGCCTTTCAACTCTAAAATTCTTCATCACATTATCACAAGCATCATATTCCCCAAACAATTTCATCTTGACGAAATAAGTCAACTAGAGATAGGAACCATGTATTGGATTATGACCGGTCAGCATAATTGTTTTGGGTACTTGATTCGTCAACACATGCAGGATATTATGACTAAAGATACTATATTGCCATATGGGAAGTTAATCACTAGAATTCTTCATGCCTATGACATTTGCATTCCACCCGATGAAGAATCTATTCAAAATGATCGATATAACATAATAAATAAAAACCTGCTGAAAAAACTTAGGTGCACTTTTAGCAATGGCATATGGGTTAGGCAGCCTAGAAGGACGGATCCAATTCCTCCACCAATAGAACAACCCGAAACACCAATTCTTATGGGAAATGAATCTCCTCCTCCTAGTCCCTTTGGCGAAGCACCTTCAGCTCCTGTTTCCTCCTCTGAAGGTATCATTATGACGGAGCTATCTCAGATCAAATCACAGCAAGAACAAATTCAGAATCAACAAGTTGAAATTTTGAAGACACTATGACAGATGAATGAAAAAATAGATATCATGTATCAGCACTGTGGATTACTTCCTAAGGATTAAATTGATGTATCTTTTTCTTTTGTTCTGTTTGCTTTTAAAAACAAGTTCAAGTTTGTCATCGATTGAACGATAACTGATCTTTCCTTTTAGATAACTACTGTCTTAATCTGCATAGATGATGATGTCTTTTGGATAAACTATTTCTGGCAAATTTGAATGATGAACTTTGATAAATGCTAAACCTTTTTCTATGATCATCAATTAGCTGGCTTGTCTCTTTTTGTTGCTGACAAAGGGGGAGAAGTGATGACTTACACCAGAACGATAGCATGACTAATATGAATTACAAAAACTTGTGTGATATGAATGTCTTATATGACTTGCAAATCCTTGAAAATATCACAAGATTGATATCATGAAATTTATATTGAAAATCTTTATCTTCTGTCGTAGCAAAATTCGTCCCGTATCATTTAACTTATGATTTTCATCGAAGTTTCGTACTTACTATTGTTTAATGAGGATAACGATAAGTTCTACGATTAGAACTTATCGGGTTATGCTTGAATCCAATGGGATGGAATTCAAGTGTTTTTTTTCTTCTCATAATATGGCATATAGATAGGGGGAGTTATGTTTAACTCCGTCATCAATTGATTGTCGTCATCAATTGATTGTCATCATCAAAAAGGGGGAGATTATTGAATCTCGGATTTTGATGATATAATCAATTGGTGGGTTAATTGATCTAATCCATATTATTGAGTTAAGTGTGCAGGATTAACTACGATAACCAGAAAACATAAAGCAAGGATACCGGAGTCGAGCTCGATGGACGTTTAAGAGACCGAAGAATCATCGGAGATGCTGCCGGAACCATCCGAGAAGAAATCGGGAATATGTCGGAAGTTCGCCGAAGAAATCGTCGGAGGCTCGTGGAGATCGCCAAGAAGGCTCGGCTACTCGTTAAAGTCATCACAAAGATTGGGAGCTTGCAGGGAGTCCGTCGGAAGAAGTTCGTCGAAAAGCTCGCCGGAACAAGACTCGACGTTCGCGGTTAAAAAACTTGCTTAGGATGTTTTGTTTGTGTTATGTAGTTCACCTATAATTAGGATTAGGATTAAGAGATAATCCTATATCCTGGTTAGGGGCCAACTAGGCCCAAAGTCAGATTTGGTTTGGGCTAAAATTAAGCCAAACAAATGAATTGGAGAGCCAGGCGGTGGCACCGCCTGGCTGGGCGGTGACACCTCCTTGGCTGGGCGGTTGCACCGTCCAGCACCCGAGCGCTGGGCGGTGGCACCGCCTGGCTGGGCGGTGGCACCTCCAGCACCGGGAACCCTAAGAGAATTCAAATTTTGGAGCCCAAAATTTGAATCCTCTTGAGGCCTATAAATACCCCTCAAATCTCAGCTGAGGTTACAACTTTTGTGAAGCATTTTGATTGAGAGAAAAGTCTTAGAAAATCTTAGCAAGTCTTGTTTTCAATTTGCTAGAGAGTTCTCCTCCTTCCTTTTTTTATTGAAAATTTGTAAGAGGTTGAGCTGCTTGTAAAAGGTTGTAAGAGGGGTGTTTACCCTTCCATTTCAAGAGACTTGCTAGTGGAAGGTGGGAGCCTCATCGAAGAGGGGCCTCGCAAGTGGAGTAGGTCATTTGACCGAACCACTCTAAAAATCGGCGTAATCTCTGGTTTGCATTTTATTATTGTCATTTACATTACTGCAAATCTTCTTACTGCTTTAGTTCCTTATTACTCTTGCTGCGCAACTTTAAGAATACGCCTTCAAGTTAAACTTTTCAAGTTTCGTTCTTAACGTACGAAAGATTTTGTTAAAATCGAAGTTTTAATCCGCTGCACTAATTCACCCCCCCCTCTTAGTGCCGCTCCGATCCTAACAGGCGTATGCCATTTCTCTTGGGTTTTAATCCATTTGAGAGTGAACCCCGCTTTGATACCAATTGTTAGGATCAAGAGCACTAAGAGGGGGGGGGGTGAATTAGTGCAGCGGAAAACTTTTGACGATTAAAACTGTAATCGTACGATAAAAGCGATTTTGGTATGAAAGTCGATTCGTAAATCACTTTCACTTGTGATCAAGCAAGATGCAGTTAAAGCAAATATATAGAGGTAGTTTGCAATTAAGATAGACAACATAATGTAATAGCAAATTGGAATACGATGTTTGTATGATAAAAACGATTTCGGTATGAAAACCGATTCGTAAATCACTTTAACTTGTGATCAAGCGAGATGCAGTTAAAGCAAAGATATAAAGGCAGTTTGCAGTTATGATGGAAATCAGAATGTAAGCGCAAACTGAAATATGATGTTCGTACGATAAAATCAATTTTCGTCTTAACGTCGATTCAGAAAATACTCAACTATGAAATACATTCGTAAAAGAGCAGAAGACAGTAAGCTACTAAGTAGGTTTGCAATAAAAATAAGATACTCCAAGTAAATGCAAACCAAGATTTAGTGTGGTTCGGTCAATCTTGACCTACATCCACTTTTGGCTTCCTCCACCGATAAGGTCACCGACGTCCACTAGAGGCCTTCCTTCAATAGGCGAAGGCCAACTACCCTTTTACAGTTTCACTCCTTTTGACGGGCTTAGGAGACAACCCTTACAGAATTTTCTTTCCTCTCTTGACAGATCAAAACTTGGAAGAAAAGAGGAAGGAGAACTTTTAACTCATACAACACTTTTAAGTTCTAAAAATCACATAGTAAGATTGGATTTTCGGTCCCCTTTCATGCAAGAAAGGGTGGGGTATATATAGGCTCCAAACTGGTTTGAAGGCAGTTTGCAATTATGATGGAAATCAGAATGTAAGTGCAAACTGAAATATGATGTTTGTATAATAAAATCAATTTCCGTCTTAACGCCGATTCAGAAAATACTTAACTATGAAACACGTTCGTAAATGAGCAGAAAGCAGTAAGCTACTAAGGAGGTTTGCAGTAAAAATAAGATACTCAAAGTAAATGCAAACTGAGATTTAGAGTGGTTCGGTCAATCTTGACCTACATCCACTTTTGGCTTCCTCCACCGATGAGATCACCGACGTCCACTAGAGGCTTTCCTTCAATAGGCGAAGGACAACTACCCTTTTACAGTTTTACTCCTTTTAATGGGCTTAGGAGACAACCCTTACAGAATTTTCTTTCCTCTCTTGACAGATCAAAACTTGGAAGAAAAGAGGAGGGAGAACTTTTAACTCATACAACACTTTTAAGTTCTAAAAATCACATAGTAAGATTGGATTTTCGGTACCCTTTCATGCAAGAAAGGATGGGGTATATATAGGCCACAAACTAGTTTGAATTTGGAGCTCAAAAATATCATTTCCCAGATTTTCTGGGTCCTGGCGGTACTACCTCTTGAGTGGGGCGGTACAACCTCCTGGCAGCTCGGAGACTGAGCTTCAAGCGGTGCCACCGCCTGACAGGGGTGGTTGCACCGCCCAGTCTCACTCGAAGACTGAGCCCAGGCGGTGCCACTGCCTGACTGGGGCAGTTGCACCGCCTAGTCTAGCTCGGAGACTGAGCCCAGGCTGTGCCACCTCCTATTAAGGGCGGTTGCACCGCTTGGCAAAGCTCAAAGACCGAGCTCAGGCGGTTCCACTGCCTGTCAGGGGCGGTTGCACCGCCCAGCCTAGCTCGGAGACTGAGCCCTGGGCGGTGCCACCGCTGGCCAAGAAATCTAAGTCTGAATGGGCTGATCCATTCGGCCCAATTTGGGTCTATCAAGGGCCCAAATGCCCTAAGATTAAGTTAATGGGATCACCTCTCATTTCTAACTTAGTCATCGTGCTAACTACGATATTTCTTAAGACATTTACTGCAACTTGCTCCAATGCATCAAACGCTTCTTTTGGCGAGCTTTCGGCGAACTTCCGTCGATCATCTGATGAACCCTCGGTGATGCTCCTACGGACTTCGGCAAACTCCTAGACTTGCGATGATCCACTTGGCGAGTTCCGATGAGCTTCTTTTGGCAAGCTCTTGGACTTCTCGGATTTGTTCCTGTAGAACCTCCGACGACCGTCCGAACTTCCGTCGAACTCTCGAACCCCCAACGTGATCATGGTCGTGACTCCGGTGCAACTCCTGCTGCATGTCTTACTTCCATCGTAGTTAATCCTACACACTTATCTCAACATATGTATTAGATAACAAATGACAATTGACTTCATCATCAAAATCCGAGATTCAACAAATAGTTGTTTGAGAAGGCCTCCAACTTTCATCGTTTGCGGGTTTGAGTAGCCAACTAGCGCGTGTACCATAAAGTTAGGCAGTTGTGGATCTTCTTTCACATCTTCTTCTTCATGTTTAAGGCTCTCTTTTGGATGTTCAATGACCTCTTCTTCTACTAGTTCAATCACAAGAAGTCTCCCTTTTGTACAGCGATGCTCGCGGCTCCACAACTCCTTGCAATGCCAACATAACCCCTTCGCAGATCGCTCCCGAAGCTCTTCTCTTGTCAACTTTTGGTACAGGGGCTCGGTTGACAATAGGGGGGCTTGAGGGCTTCGGTATTACTAGTTGTGGAGTGACCCTAGTCCTCCGGGCTTCATGGTTCAATCGCTCCTCTTAAAGTCGTATGAAAGACATGCCTGCCATAAGCGTGTACGGTTGTCGCGTTTTAACTTCTCCCCGGATCTCCGACTTTAAGCCCTCAATAAAAGTCCCCAATAGCTATTTTTCAGACCAATCAAGAGTTTGATTAGATAACCTTTCAAACCTAGTTTGGTACTCTTGAATGGTGGAGGTTTATCGGATCTTTGCTAGTTGTCCGTCAATGTTCTCGCAATCAGTTGGTCCGAAGCGGATCAGCAGTCCTTCATTGAATTGTCGTCATAAGATGACTCCATGAGTATATTCAAACTAGTCAAACCACTATATAGCATCCCCTTCAAGATGTATATCTTCAATTTTCACCATAGATGCGTCTGCGGTTTTATGGTACCGAAAATATCGCTCCGCGCGTGAGATCCAACCAATCGGGTCTCCTTCTTCCTATCTAGGGAAGTCCACCCTCATGCATGGATAGTAGGGATCAATCATAGAGCCTCTTCTCTCTTGGAAGTTATCTCTTTGATTAGAGCTTTCTCCATGATGTGATTTCTTCGGGCTTGGTGGTCGGCCCAAACTGAGTTCGGTAAAGAGAGTCTAAATCTTATCTTCCATTCGTGTCTCGAAGGCTTCAAATTTCCTATTGATTGCCTCCTTAGATGTCATAGTATATACCTTCAAATCTATAATGTTAAGATCCCTCTTTTGTTGTTGGGTTAAAAGCATATATCGATTTAGAGAAGTGGTGGTCGAAAGGGTTGGTGGATTGGTGGATGTGGGCTGTGGTTTAGGCCTCTTTTGTGGCTGTTTTGGGTGCGGTTTGAGGGTGTGATTTGGTGGAGTTTAAGGGTTGTGATCATAGTGGAAGAAGGTTAGGGAAAAAACGTTTTAGATCTATGGTAGATGGCAGCAAAGGTTTGATAGAAATCGATAAAAATTACTATAGATAAGTGTTATCTTGTAAGAGCAGAATTATCGTCGAAGAAATATCAGTTTCTTGATGAAATTTCCAGCAAAAACCGAGAGATTTGAGAAGAAAATTTGATAGTAAACTTTTGGTTTATTTAACAGCAATAATGACAAATTTAATCAAGAAAATTTTGGTAATATAATAGCAAGAAAATTGGTGCAAGTTGCAATAGCAGAATTCTCATCAAAAAATTCCAACGGTTTGCGACGAAAATTTGCAGCAACACAAAAATATTTTTAGAGATAAATTCCTCAATAGATCAATCTTAAATGGAAGTCAAGATGATCTATGAATCGTATAATGAAATTTTGTTCAAAAATTATATCAAATAGATTGGTTAAAGGCAACAATATGCGACTAAAATTTTCTGCAGCAATCCTTTGTTCGCAAAGATGATAACTTTGGTGACAAAAGGAATTTGCAGCACAAAATAGATAAAAAGACTTCTTCTTGGTATTTTGAATGGAAAATTGCAGCAGCAAAAGGTATTGGTGATAGGAAAATATCATATCTCTGATGTAATTGAAGGTGACAACAGTAGATTTATTTTATCTACGGTAGAAGATGACAGTGGAGATGGCAACGTCAAGAGCAATTGTGAAAATTGTTTGGCTGATAGTGGGTGGTAGAGATGGCAGCAAATGTAGCAAGATCGCTGCTCTGATACCAGATGATAGAACTCTAGTGGAATTCTATGAAAATTGATCTTTGAGGGAGATCAAACCTTGGAACACTATAGGGGTTCCACCCTCCTAGAAGTCGGCCAAACGGCTGCAATTATAGATAGAACTTATTCTCAAAGTGATGGAGGCTATATGCTTATATAGGGCTCCATACCCTAGCCCTAGGGGCTGCTTCCTAAGTGAGTTACCCCTTTTGCCCTCAACTCTATCCAACTAGCCTAGTAAAAGGGGGCAGCGGCTAGGAAGCCCAAAGGCCCTAATATAAACCCTAGCCACTCTTCTTTATAGGATAGAAGTGGCTAGGTGGGGTTTATTACAATCCCATAGGGTTTTATTAGTTGCTTCTTGGTTGAGTAGGTTCTAGCCCTGCTAGGGTCCTATCAGTTCATTTGTAAGGGCAATGAAAGCCAAGTAAGGAGGAAGTGAAGCAATTGCAAAGTAAGTAAATGACAATAATAAAAATACAAACCAGAATTTATAGTGGTTCGGTCAGTGTGACCTACATCCACTTCTGATTCCTCCTTCATCAAGGTCACCGACATCCACTAATGGTCTTCTTTCAATAGGCGAATACCAATCACTTCTTTACAACGCTTTCTCCTTTTCACGGGTTTAGAAGATAACCCTTACAGGCCTCACACCTCTCTTGACTGATTACAAATCTTATGAGAGGGAAGTTGAGGACTCTTCTCAGTTTTACAACACTTTTAACACCCCAACACTTAGAATTTTTCAACACTTTGATTGCACTTTTGTTACCCTTTCATGCAAAAAAGGGTGAGGTATTTATAAGCCCCAATGGCTTTAGAATTAGAGCCAAAAAGTATTATATCCCCGGATTGCGGGGTACTAACGGTACCATCACTATTATTGGGCTGTACTATCACCTGCAGACTGACACTGGCTGGTACCACCACCCAGTCTGGGTGGTATGACCGCCTGATAGGGGTGGTACCACCACCCAAACCATATGGGAGACTGAGTCACCAAGCAGTGCCACCACTGGCCGTGACTGCAGATGTTGAATGGGCTATTCAACCTACCTAGTTTAGCCTTATTAAGGGCCCAGTTAGCTCCTAACTGAATTAGTGGAATTATCTCCCAATCCTAACTCAACTTAAGCTCTAACTATGATAATTTAAGACATTAACTAAGCAATCTCTGTCTGGTATGTCAATTGTTCTCTCGGTAAACTTTCGGTGAACTTCTTAGCGAACTTCCGGTGAACTTCCAACGAACTCCCGACGAACTCTTAGCGAACTCCCGATGAACTCTCAGTGATCTTCTGATGAATTCTCGATGAGCTCCCGACGAACTCTCAGCGAACTTCCGACGAACTTCCGGCGAGCTTCCGGCTAACTCCTGAGGAACTCTCAGCGAACTCCCAATGAACTCTCGATGATCTTCCGACGAATTCTCAGTGAGCTCTCGAAAAACTCTCGGCAAGCTTCTGGCAAACTTCCTGCACATCATCCGAATCTTCGACGTATCGTCCGATCTTTGACTCCGACCCAACATCTGCTTTATGCCTTACTGCTATCGTAGTTAATCCTGCACACTTATCTCAACAAATAGATTAGATCAAACACTTTACCAATTGATTTCATCATCAAAATCTGAGATTCAATAGTTATGAGTATAGACTTGGGAAGTGGTAAGAAGCCATGAATTCTGAGATGGATTTTATGTACTCCAACAAGGTTTGGAACCTAGTTGATGTGCCCAAGGGTATTGTACCTATCAGTTGCAAGTGGATCTTTAAGAAAAAGATCGGAGTAGATGGAAAAGTAGAGACCTATAAAGCAAGGCTAGTGGCTAAGGGGTATTGTCAAAGGCAATATGTTGACTATGACGAAACCTTCTCACCCGTAGCCATGCTAAAATCCATTTGAATTCTATTGGCTATTGAAACACACTATAATTATGATATCTAGTAGATGGACGTAAAAATCGCATTCCTCAATAGCAACCTCGAGAAGGAGGTAAAAACGATACAGCCCGAGAGATTCATGTCCAAGGACTACCCAGATAAGGTGTACAAGTTGCTTAGATCCATTTATGGACTAAAGCAAGCTTCCCAAAGTTGGAACATAAGATTTGATGAGGCAATCAAATCTTATGACTTTGTTAAGAATGAAAATGAGCCTTGTGTGTATAGGAAGGTAAGTGGGAGCGCTATCACCTTCTTGGTGTTATATGTGGATGACATCCTGATCATTGGGAATGATATAGGAATGCTATCCATAATAAAGGCTTGGTTATCTAAACACTTCTCCATGAAGGACTTAGGGGAAGCATCCTATATCTTGGGGATTTAGATCTATAGAGATAGATCCAAGAGGATGCTTAGCTTGTCCCAATCTAGGTACATAGACACCATTGTCAAAAGATTTGGCATGAAAAATTTCAAGAGAGGTCTCATACCGATGAGACATGGGATATCGCTTTCTAGGAGTATGTCCCCAAAGACTCTTGAAGAAAGAGCGAACATGGATAGGATACCGTATACCTCAACAATATGGTCTATCATATATGCTATGGTATATATCAGGCCTGATATAGCACATGCTATGAGTGTCACAAGCAGGCATCAAGCGGATCCAAGCTTGGAGAACTAGAAAGTAGTAAAGTGTATCCTTAAGTACTTAAGAAGGACTAAAGATCTTTTACTAGTATATAGAGGTAGTAGCCTTAGGGTTGAAGGCTACACAGACTTGAGTTTTCAGTCCGATGTCGATGATAGCAAGTCGAATTTGTTGCATCTCGGATTTTGATGATGAAATCAATTGTAATTTGTTTGATATAATCTATATGTTGAGAAAAGTATGCAGGATTAACTACGATGGCAGTAAGACATAAAGCAGGTATTATGCTGGAGTCAAGATCGAGATCATATTAGGAGTTCGAGAGTTCGTCGAAAGTCCGGACGTTCTTCGGAAGTTCTACGGGAACCAATCGAGAAGTCCAAGAGCTTGCCATAGAAGCTCATCGGAACTCGCCAAGAAGATCATCGCAAAGTCTAGGAGCTTGCCGGGAGTCCGCCGGAGCATTATTGAGAGTTCGTCGGATGTTCGCCAAAAGTACGCCGGAAGCTCGCTGGAAGAGCAATTGACGCACCAGAATAAGAAGTGCAGTAAACATGTCTTAATTGTCATAGTTATAGTGTAAATTAAGTTAGGATTGCAAGGTAATCCCACTAACTTAATTAGGGGCCAATTGGGCCCTTTACATGGCTAAATTGGGTCGAATGGAGCAGCTCATTCAGCCCCTGAATTTCTGGCCGACGGTGGCACTGCTTGGGAGACTCGGTCTCCCAGGAATTCTAAACAATGGTACTGTCCCTATCAGGCGGTGACACCGTCGGCAGTTATTACTACCAGCGGTAGTACCACCCCTGTCAAGCGGTGGTACCGCCAGAGCTTGGTCTCCGAGCTCTGTCAGGTGGTGGTACCACCCAGACTGAGCGGTAGTACCGCCCAGTAATGGCGATGGTACTGCTAGTACCCCAAAAATCTAGGATGAGACACTTCATGGCTTCATTTTTGAAAGTCATTGGGGTTTATAAATACCCCACCCTTTTTCGAATGAAAAGGCAACGAAATCTTGATATATTCTTGAGTCTTTGAAGTGTTAAAGAGTTGTTAAAGTGCTAGAGTTCTCCTCCTCCCTTTCTAAGTGTTGAGATCATTCAAGAGAGGAGTGAAACTTGTAAGGGTTATCTCCGAAACCCGGCAAAAGGAGAAAAATTGTAAAAGGTGGTTGGCCTTCGCTTATTGAAAGAAGGCCTCTAGTGGAAGTCGGTGACCTCTTCGGAGGAGGAAGCCAAACGTGGATGTAGGTAATGTTGACCGAACCACTCTAAAACTCGGTTTGCATTTACTTTGAGCAACTTTCTTTTATAGAAAACTACCTCTTCTCCTTAGTGTGCTTTAACTACGTCTACATACGCTTTCACGTAAACATCTTCCGAGATCAGCTTTAATCGTATGAAGACTTTACGAAACCGACGCTTTTCATTTGTGTAATTTATATTGCTACTGTTGAATCTTGGATTTTGATGATAAAATCAATTGATGGGTTAATTGATCTAATCCATATTATTGAGTTAAGTGTGCAGAATTAACTATGATAACCAAAAAACATAAAGCAAGAGACTGGAGTCAAGTTCGATGGACGTTTAAGAGTCCGAAGAATCGTCGGAGATGCTGCCGGAACCAACCGAGAAGAAATCAAGAACTTATTGGAATTTTTGGAAGTTCACCGAAGAGATCGTCGGAGGTTCGCGGAGATCACCGAGAAGGCTCGGCTACTCGTTGAAGTCGTCACAAGATCGGGAGCCTGCTGGGAGTCCGTCGGAAGAAATCCGAGGGCATATCGGAAGTCTGCCGGAAGTTTGTCGAAAAGCTCACCGGAACAAGACTCAACGTTCGCGGTTGAAAACTTGCTTGGGATATTTTTAGTTACGTAGTTCACATATAATTAGGATTAGGATTAAAAGATAATCCTATATCCTGGTTAGGGGCCAATTGGGCCCAAAATTAGACTTGGTTTGGGCTGAACTTAAAGCCCAACCAGTGAATCGAAGGGTCTGGCGGTGGCACCGCCCAGCACCCGAGAGCCATGCGGTGGCACCGCCAGCATCGGGAACCAAAGAGAATTCAAATTTTGGAGCCCAAATTTGAATCCTCTTGAGGCCTATAAATAACCCTCAATTCTCAACTGAGAATACAACTTTTTGAGAAGCAATAGATTGAGAAAAAGGTCTTAGAAAAGTCTTAGCAAGTCTTGTTTTCAATTTGCTAGAGTGTTCACCTCTTTCTTTCTTGTTGAAAATTTGTAAAAGTGTGAACCGCTTGTAAAAGGTTGTAAGAGGGGTATTTGTCCTTTCCCTTCAAGAGATTTGCTAGTGGAAGGTGGGAGCCTCATCGAAGAGGGCCTCGCAAGTGGATGTAGGTCATTTGACCGAACCACTTTAAAATTGGCGTGATCTCCGGTTTGCATTTTCTTATTGCTATTTATATTACTGCAAACCTTCTTACGTGCTTTATTTCCTCATTACCTTTGCTGCACACCTTTACGAACACGCATTCAAGTTAAGCTTTTCAAGTTCGGTTTTTATCGTATAAAAGATTTGTCGAAACCAACGTTTTAATCCGCTGCACTAATTCACCCCCCCCCCCCCCCCCTCTTAGTGCCGCTCTGATCCTAACAATTGGTATCAGAGCTAGGCTCACTCTCATATTTCGTTTGATACCCAAGAGAGATGGCTTACTCCGGCATACATGAGGGTCATTCTTTCAAACGTCCACCCATGTTTAATGGGTCGGATTATACTTATTGGAAGACTCGTATGAGGATCTTCCTCATTTCCATTGATTTCGAGCTTTGGAGAATTTTTGGGCCGAAGCCGTGAATACGACTTGAAAATGATTTTCATCGAAGTTTCGTATTTACTTATGCTTAATGAGAATAACGATAAGTTCAACGGTTAGAACTTATCGGTTTATGCTTGAATTCAATGGGATGGAATTCAAGTGTTTTTATCTTCTCATAATAGGGCATATAGATAGGGGGAGTTATGTTTAACTCCGTCATCAATTGATTGTCATCATAAAAAAGGGGGAGATTGTTGAATCTCGGATTTTGATGATAAAATCAATTGATGGGTTAATTGATCTAATCCATATTATTGAGTTAAGTATGCAGGATTAACTACGATAACCAGAAAATATAAAGCAAGAATACCGGAGTCAAGTTCGATGGACGTTTAAGAGTCCGAAGAATCGTCGGAGATGCTGCCGGAACCAACTGAGAAGAAATCAGGAACTTGTCGGAATTCTCAAAAGTTCGCCGAGGAGATCGTCGGAGGTTCGCGGAGATCACCGAGAAGGCTCGGCTACTCGTTAAAGTCATCACAAGATCAAGAGCCTGCTAGGAGTCCGTTGGAAGAAATCCGAGGGCATATCGGAAGTCCGCCGGAAGTTCGTCGGAAAGCTTACCGGAACAAGACTCGACGTTCGCGGTTGAAAACTTGCTTGGGATGTTTTTAGTTACGTAGTTCACATGTAATTAGGATTATGATTAAAAGATAATCCTATATCTTGGTTAGGGGCCAATTGGGCCCAAAATTAGACTTGGTTTGGGCTGAACTTAAAGCCCAACCAGTGAATCGAAGGGTCTGGCGGTGGCACCGCCCAGCACCCGAGAACCAGGCGGTGGCACCGCCAGCATCGGGAACCAAAGAGAATTCAAATTTTGGAGCCCAAATTTGAATCCTCTTGAGGCCTATAAATACCTCTCAATTCTCAACTGAGAATACAACTTTTTAAGAAGCAATAGATTGAGAAAAAGGTCTTAGAAAAATCTTAGCAAGTCTTGTTTTCAATTTGCTAGAGTGTTCACCTCCTTTCTTGCTGAAAATTCGTAAGAGTGTGAACCGCTTGTAAAAGGTTGTAAGAGGGGTATTTGTCCTTCCCCTTCAAGAGATTTGCTAGTAGAAGGTGGGAGCCTCATCAAAGAGGGCCTCGCAAGTGGATGTAGGTCATTTGACCAAACCACTTTAAAATTGGCGTGATCTCCGGTTTGTATTTTCTTATTGCTATTTATATTACTACAAACCTTCTTACGTGCTTTATTTCCTCATTACCTTTGCTGCACACCTTTATGAACATGCATTCAAGTTAAGCTTTTCAAGTTCGGTTTTTATCGTATGAAAGATTTGTCAAAACCAACGTTTTAATCTGCTGCACTAATTCACCCCCCACCCCTCCCCCCCCCTCTTAGTGCCACTCCGATCCTAACAATTGGTATCAGAGCTAGGCTCACTCTCATATTTGGTTTGATACCCAAGAGAGATGGCTTACTCCGGCATACATGAGGGTCATTCTATCACACGTCCACCCATGTTTAATGGGTCGGATTATACTTATTGGAAGACTCATATGAGGATCTTCCTCATTTCCATGGATTTCGAGCTTTGGACTATTGTTGAAAACGGATTTCAAAAATCTTCTCTTCCGATGAGCGAATGGAATGAATCGGAGAAGAAGGTTTTTGCTTTAAACGCAAAGGCTATGAATGCCTTGTTTTGTGCACTAGACAAAAATAAATTTAATCGTGTTTCAATTTGTGATTCGACTATTGATATTTGGAGAACTCTTGAGATCATTCATGAAGGCACTAGCCTAGTGAAAGAGTCCAAAATCAACATCCTTGTGCACTCTTACGAACTTTTCCGAATGAAACCAAGTGAGTCCATCGAGACATGTACACCCGTTTCACGGATATCATCAATGGACTTAAAGCTCTTGGTAAAGATTTTACTAACTTTGAACTAGTAACTAAAATCTTAAGATCCCTCCCTAAAAGTTGGGATCCAAAAGTTACGACCATTCAAGAGGCCAAAGACCTTAAAACATTCCCTCTTGAAGAACTTATTGGGTCTCTAATGACCTACGAAATGACATGTCAAGCTCATGACAAGCTCGAGACCCCCTTCCAAAGAATAGGAAGGATATGGCACTCACATCACAAGAAGATCACTTGAAAGGAACATCAAGTGATGAGGACAGTGACAATGACATTTCACTTTTGACTCAAAAATTTAAAAAAATTTTAAGAAAGAAAAAATTTAAAAATAATACAAAAAATAAATTTGAACACAAGAAGGGCCAAGTTATTTGCTATGAGTGCAAAAAACTGGGACACTACAAGAACGATTGTCTCTAAGCCAAAAAGAGAACATCAAAGAAGAATGCACTCAAGGCAACGTGGGATGATTCAAGCGCATTCGAAGAAGAGGAGTCCAACACCGAGCAAGTTGCTCATTACGCCCTAATGGCCATCGAAGAAGAGGTAACGGATTTAATTGATGCAGATTTACCATATCATGAATTATTAAATGCCTTCCATAAGTTATTTGATGAATGTAAGACAATTAGTAGAAAATACAAATTGCTAAAAAAGGAGCATGATAGTCTCACTTATGATTTCGATAAATTAAAGACTGAATATCATGATAGTTTAGCTCCATGTATAAAATGTCATGATCTAGAAACTCTCCAAAAGGAGAACTTGCTACTTAAGGACACCTTAAAGAAATTCGAGGTTGGTAGCAAGTCTTTGAACATGATCCTTACAAATAAGAGTCACATTCCTAAAAGAAGTGGAATCGGATTTGTGAGAAGTCCTCACCAAAATCCAACCACCTTCATTAAAGGCCCTGTCTTACATGTTCGGCACCAAAGCAATTGCAACTTTTGTTGCAAATATGGACATAAAACTTATAAATGTCCATTCAAGAAAATTAGTCCGAACAAACTAATTTGAGTTCCTAAAGGAACTATAATCAATTCTATGCAATATGATGAACAAGTCAGATCAGTTTTTAAGGCACCCAAAAGAAAATGGGTACCTAAAAATAATCCCTTCTTGTAGAAACATACACCATCACAAGCTAGGAGCAAGAGATGGTATCTCGATAGTAGATGCTCAAGACATATGACTGGAGATCCATCTCATTTCTCTATGCTCACTAGCAAAGAAGAAGGGTACGTCACCTTCGGAGACAACAACCAAGGCAAAATCATTGGCAAGGGAACCATAGGTAACAAATTAAAATTTTCTATTGATGATGTCTTACTAGTTGATGGATTGAAATATAATCTCTTGAGTGTTAGTCAATTACGCGATAAAGGTTATATCGTTAGATTTGAATCAAATGTGTGTATTATTGAAAAACCAAACCATAACATAACTATGATTGCATTAAAACAAAATAATGTCTACACCATCAACCTTGATGAACTAAGTAATGAAATGTGCTTCTCCACTTTAAATGATGATGCTTGGCTTTGGCATAGGAGACTAGGCCATGCAAGCATGAAACTAATATCTAAGATCTCATCTAGAGAATTAGTACGAGGAATTCCAAATATGAAGTTTGTTAAGGACAAAGTATGTGATGCATGTCAACTAGGTAAACAAATAAAAACTAGTTTCAAACCAAAAATTCAAATTAGCACCACTAGACCATTACAATTGATTCATTTGGACTTATTTGGACCAATTGACACGACAAGTCTAGAGGAAGCAAATATGTGTTTGTAATTGTGGATGACTATACTAGATACACTTGGACCTATTTCTTAGCTCATAAAAGTGATTGTTTCAAGTGTTTCCCTAATTTTTGTAAACTCACTCAAAACGAAAAAGGCTTCATGATTTCATCAATTCGAAGTGATCACGGTGGCGAATTTCAAAACCGTGACTTTCAAAATTTTTGTGAAGTTAATGGATACAATCACAACTTCTCCACTCCGAGAAATCCTCAACAAAATGGAGTAGTTGAAAGAAAAAATAGAAACCTACGAGAAACGACAAGAACGATGTTAAATGAACATAGTTTACCCAAGTATTTTTGGGCCAAAGCCATGAATACGGCTTGCTACATCATGAATAGGGTTCTAATAAGACCGTCCCTATCAAAAACTCCCTATGAATTATAGAATAACAAAAAACCAAATGTTTCCTATTTTAAAGTTTTCGGTTGTAAATGCTTTATTTTGAATGAAAGGGATGCCTTAGGAAAATTTGATGCTAAATCCGATGAAGGCATCTTTCTTGGTTACTCTTCAGTTTCTAAGGTTTTTCGGGTTTTTAACAAAAGAACCTTAGTAATAGAAGAGTCTATTCATGTAGTTTTTAATGAAATTTTTGATTTAAAGAAAAATGATTTTGATGATGATCTTGGTTTTGATAATTTGAATTTAAATGAACCCCCTCCTCAAAATAGCAACTTGGATGCACCTTCTTCCGAAATTTCCTTACCCAAGGAATGGAAGTATATAGATGCTCATCCAAAGGAGCTAATTATAGGAGATACAACAAAAGGGGTTCAAACTCGTTCCTCTTTCAAGAATTTTTGTGCTAACACCGCCTTCATTTCTCAAATCGAACCTAAATGCATTGACGAGGCCTTAAAAGATAATTTTTGGGTTATTGCAATGCAAGAGGAATTAAATCAATTTGAGAGGAATAAGGTATGGAAGCTTGTTCCTAGACCTAGTGACCATTTAGTCATTGGTACTAAATGGGTCTTTAGAAACAAGCAAGACGAAAATGGTATCATGGTTAGAAACAAGGCTAGATTAGTGGCCAAAGGTTTCAACCAAGAAGAAGGTATCGACTACGAAGAAACCTTCGCTCCTGTGGCAAGATTAGAAGCCATTAGGATGCTCCTTGCCTATGCTAGTAGTAATAATTTTAAACTGTTTCAAATGGATGTCAAAAGTGCCTTCTTGAATGGTTTTATTTCCAAAGAAGTATATGTCGAACAACCTCCCGGATTTGAAAATTCTCTTCTTCCTAATCATGTATTCAAATTGACTAAGGCTCTCTATGGCTTGAAACAAGCTCCTAGAGCTTGGTATGAAAGGCTTAGTTCCTTTCTTATTTTAAATAATATTACCAAAGGTAAGGTTGATACTACATTGTTTATCAAACATTTTGAAAATAATTTTCTTATTGTATAAATTTATGTTGACGATATTATTTTTGGCTCTTCGAATGAATCACTATGTGAATCATTTGCCAAATGTATGAGTCATGAATTTGAAATGAGTTTAATGGGCGAATTAACTTTCTTTTTAGGATTACAAATCAAACAACTTAGTGATGGTATATTTCTTAACCAATCTAAATATACATTAGAATTGTTAAAACGATTTAACATGGATAATTCAAAAGCAATATACACCCCTATGAGTACTTCGACTAAGTTAGATATGGATGAAAATAGTAAAAATTTTGATCAAAAAACATATAAGGGAATGATAGGTAGTCTACTCTACCTCACCACGACTAGACCGGATATTATGTTTAGTGTAGGACTTTACGCTAGGTTTCAATCTAATCCTAAATTATCTCATCTTAAGAGTGTTAAAAGAATATTTAGGTATCTTAAAGGAACTCCAAATTTAGGATTGTGGTATCCAAAATCTGAAAAATTCGATTTAATAGCTTATGCAGATGCCGATTTTGGCGGATGCAGGATAGATAGAAAAAGTACATCCAGAATATACCAATTTTTAGGACATGCACTTGTTTCTTGGACTTCCAAGAAACAAAATTCAGTTGCACTATCTACGGCGGAAGCCGAATACATTACTGCAAGTGCATGCTGTGCACAAGTTGTTTGGATGAAAAATACATTAGAAGACTATGGAATTCACTTCAAAAACGTTCCCATAAAATGTGATAATACTAGTGTCATATGTCTTACCAAAAATCCAATTCAGCACTCTAGAACTAAGCATATCGATATTAAGCATCATTTTGTACGCGATCATGTCCTTAACAATAATGTTGTTTTAGAATTTATTGATACAAAGCATCAATTGGCATATATTTTTACAAAAGCCTTAAATGAAGATCAATTTGAATTCATTAGAAGGGAACTAGACATGTTAAATTGTCCCTGAAAATAAGCTTGTTTGAATGTATTTTCCGAAAAAGGTCTCATCCTTTTCCGTTCTTCTATGGATTTGACTTCATCATTCTCCTTCGATTCAAAATGACATATTAGAATACAACTCATTATCTTAACCTATCTTGAGTCAACCACCTCTGAAAAACAAAAGGGGGAAGAAAGGATTTTTTTTCTGAATGAATGCTATTTTTTTTTAAGAGGAATTCTGGATAAATATTTTTAGCAAATTTGAATGATGAATTTTATATGATTAATCTTAATGCTGAATTCTTTCTCTAATAATTTTATGATCACAAATTGTGTGCTTCAAGTCTCATCTCCTTTTTGTTGATGACAAAGGGGGAGAAAAGTGATGACTTGTACCATTTTGATAGCATGACTTATATGAATTGCAAAAGCTTGTGTGATACGAATGTCTTATATGCCTTGCAAAATTCTTGAGAATATCGCAAGATTGGTTGATCATATTGAAATCATGCCTTACATCTATATCATGAAATTCATGTTGAAAATCTATCTCCTGTCATAGTAAAAATCGTCCCTTATCATTCGACTTGAAAATGATTTTCATCGAAGTTTCGTATGCTTAATGAGAATAACGATAAGTTCAACGGTTAGAACTTATTGGTTTATGCTTGAATTCAATGGGATGGAATTCAAGTATTTTTATCTTCTCATAATATGGCATATAGATAGGGGGAGTTATATTTAACTCCGTTATCAATTGATTGTCATCATCAAAAAGGGGGAGATTGTTGAATCTCGGATTTTGATGATAAAATCAATTGATGGGTTAATTGATCTAATCCATATTATTGAGTTAAGTGTGCAGGATTAACTATGATAACCAGAAAACATAAAGCAAGAACACCGGAGTCAAGTTCGATGGACGTTTAAGAGTCCGAAGAATCGTCGGAGATGCTGCCGGAACCAACCGAGAAGAAATCAGGAACTTGTCGGAATTTTCGGAAGTTCGCCGAAGAGATTGTCGGAGGTTCGCGGAGATCACCGAGAAGGCTCGGCTACTCGTTGAAGTCGTCACAAGATCGGGAGCCTGCTAGGAGTCCGTCGGAAGATATCCGAGGGCATATCGAAAGTCCGCCGGAAGTTCGTCGGAAAGCTCGCCGGAGCAAGACTCGACGTTCGCGGTTGAAAACTTGTTGGGATGTTTTTAGTTACATAATTCACATGTAATTAGGATTAAGATTAAAAGATAATCCTATATCCTAGTTAGGGGCCAAATGGGCCCAAAATTAGACTTGGTTTGGGCTGAACTTAAAGCCCAACCAATAAACCGAAGGGTCTGGCGGTGGCACCGCCTAGCACCCGAGAGCCAAGTGGTGGCACTGCTTGGCTGGGCGGTGGCACCGCCAGTACACTGTCAGTATCAGACACTGACGGGCGGTGGCACCGCCAGCATCGGGAACCAAAGAGAATTAAAATTTTTGAGCCCAAATTTGAATCCTCTTGAGGCCTATAAATACCCCTCAATTCTCAACTGAGAATACAACTTTTTGAGAAGCAATAGATTGAGAAAAAGGTCTTAGAAAAGTCTTAGCAAGTCTTGTTTTCAATTTGCTAGAGTGTTCACCTCCTTCTTTCTTGCTGAAAATTTATAAGAGTGTGAACCGCTTGTAAAAGGTTGTAAGAGGGGTATTTGTCCTTCCCCTTCAAGAGATTTGCTAGTGGAAGGTGGGAGCCTCATCGAAGAGGGCCTCGCAAGTGGATGTAGGTCATTTGACCGAACCACTTTAAAATTGGTGTGATCTCTGGTTTGCATTTTCTTATTACTATTTACATTACTGCAAACCTTCTTATGTACTTTATTTCCTCATTACCTTTACTGCATACCTTTACGAACACGCATTCAAGTTAAGCTTTTCAAGTTCGATTTTTATCGTATGAAAGATTTGTCGAAACCAATGTTTTAATCCGCTGCACTAATTCACCCCCCCCCCCCCCCCCCCCCCGCCCCCTTTTAGTGCCGCTCCGATCCTAATAGCTACAAATTACCTTAGTCTTCTCTTGCACTTTCACGAAAGGTTTCGAGTTTAAATTCCTTCCGAAACGGATTGAATTGAAACCATTCTCGTTGGAATCGATTTCAATCGAAATAAGTTTCTTGAAATAGCGAAAGTTTTCCGCTGCACTAATTCACCCCCCCTCTTAGTGCCGCTCTTGATCCTAACAATCGGTATCCGAGCAAGGTTCACTTTCGTTTGGTTTTAAACCCAAGAGAGATGACATTTTTCGGCAACCAAGAGGGTCATTCAATTACACATCCGCCCATGTTCAATGGGACGGATTACATATATTGGAGGATTAGAATGATGATCTTCCTAATTTCAATGGATTTTGAGCTTTGGAACGTTGTCGAAAATGATTTTCAAAAGTCTTCTCTTCTAATGAACGATTGGAATAAGTTAGAGAAGAAGACTTTTACTTTAAATGCCAAGGCTATGAATGCCTTGTTTTGTGCATTAGATAAAAACGAGTTTAATCGAGTGTCGATTTGTGAAACAACTTTTGATATTTGGCAGACACTTGAAGTGACTCATGAAGGCACTAATAGAGTGAAGGAGTCAAAAATTAATCTTTTAGTTTATTCTTATGAGTTATTTCGAATGAAACCGAGTGAGACCATTGGAGACATGTACACCCGATTTACGGATGTCGTCAATGGTCTAAAAGGACTTGGTAAAGGTTTCTCGAATTTTGAACTCATTAATAAAGTTTTAAGATCCCTTCCAAAGAGTTGGGACCCTAAAGTTACGGCCATTCAAGATGTTAAAGATTTAAATAATTTTCCTCTTGAAGAACTAATTTGGCTACTAATGACCTATGAAATGACATACAAAGCTCATGAAGAGCTTGAGGACACTCTTCCAAAGATCAGGAAGGATATAGCACTAAGAACACAAGAAGACCACTTGAAAGAAAACTCAAGTGATGAGGACTTTGATGATGACTTGGCACTTTTAACAAGGAAATTAAAAAAATTCATTAAAAGAATAAATTTAAAAATGACACTAAAAATAAATTTGAACCCAAGAAAATCAAGTAATATGCTACGAATGCAAGAAGTCGGGACACTACAAGAGTGAATGTCCCCAAGCCAAGAAGAGGATACCAAAGAAGAAGGCTCTCAAAGCAACATGGGATGACTTAAGTGTATCCAAAGAAGAGGAGCCAACCAACACCGAGCAAGTTGCTCACAATACGCTAATGGCTATTGGAGATGAGGTAACAAGTTCTTTAGACGTAAATTTAACTTTCGATGAGCTTTCAAATGCCTTTCATGAATTATTTGATGAATGTAGAATTTTGAGTAAAAAGTATAATTCTTTGAAAAAGGAACATGCTTCTCTTATTAGCAATTTTGATAGAGTAAAGATTGAGCATGAAAATAGCTTAGCTCCTTGCATAAAATGCCATGATTTAGAAATACTTCGAAAGAAAAACTTGCTACTCAAAGATACCTTGAAGAAATTTGAGGTTAGTAGCAAGTCCTTGAATATGATCCTTGCCAACAAGGGTCACATTCATAGAAAAGGCAGAATTGGATTCATGAGTAGCTCTCATCAAAATCCAACCACCTTTATTAAAGGCCCTACCTTGCATGTATCACACCTCACACCAAATGCAACTTTTGTTGCAAACCTGGACATGTTGCGTACAAATGTCCATTCAAGAAATATAGTCCACATAAATTGATTTGGGTTCCTAAAAGAATCTCAAATGACTCAATGCAATATGATAAGCAATTTAGATCGATTTTTGAAACACCCAAAGTAAACTGGGTACCTAAAAATCATCCTGTTTTTAGAAACATTTACCATCACAAGCTAGGAGCAAGAGATGGTACCTTGATAGTGGATGCTCAAGGCATATGACCGGAGATCCATCTCAATTTTGTAAGCTCTCTAGCATAGACGAAGGATATGTCACCTTCGGAGACAACAACAAGGGTAAAATCATTGGCAAAGGAACCATAGGTAACAAATCCAACTTCTTTATTAAAGATGTATTATTAGTTGATGGCTTAAAGCATAACCTCTTGAGCATTAGTCAATTATGTGATAAATGATATATTGTTAAATTTGAATCTAATGCTTGCATTGTTGAAAAACCATATAAAAACACATCTATGTTTGTGCTAAAATAAAATAATGTATACACCATTGACATTAATGATCTTTGCAATGAAATGTGTTTTTCGATTTTAAATGACGATGTTTGGCTTTGACATAGGAGATTAGGTCATGCTAGCATGAAACTAATCACCCAAATTTTATCTAAAAAACTTGTAAGAGGAATTTCTCATATCAAGTTCGTCAAAGATAATGTGTGTGATGCTTATCAACTAGGAAAACAAATAAAAGATAGCTTCAAAACTAAGAACCAAATAAGTACCTCTAGACCTTTATAATTGATCCATATGGATATGTTTGGACCAATTGCTATATCAAGCCTAGGAGGTAGCAAATACACATTTGTCATCGTGGATGATTATAATAGATACACATGGACTTATTTTTTGACACACAAAAGTGAATGCTTTAGGTATTTTTCTAAGTTTTGTAAACTTGTTCAAAATGAAAAGGGTTTTATGATTTTGTCAATTCGAAGTGATCATGGTGGTGAATTTCAAAACCGTGATTTCCAAGAATTTTGTGAATATAATGGATACAACCACAACTTCTCTACTCCAAGAAATCCTCAATAAAATGGAGTAGTAGAAAGAAAGAATAGAAATTTATAAGAAATAGCAAGAACCATGTTGAATGAACATAGCCTACCCAAATATTTTTAGGCCGAAGCCGTAAACACGGCATGCTATGTCATGAATAGAGTTCTAGTAAGACCTTTACTCACCAAAACTCTTTATGAGTTGTGGAACAACAAAAAACCCAATGTTTCATATTTTAAAATTTTTGGGTATAAATGTTTTATCTTGAATGAAAAAGATGCCTTAGGAAAATTTGATGCTAAATCCGATGAAGAAATTTTTCTTAGCTATTCTTCTATTTCCAAAGCATTTCGTATCTTTAATAAAAGAACTTTGATTATAGAAGAATTCATTCATGTTGTTTTTAATGAGGTTTTCGAAATTAAGAAAAATGATTTTGATGATAATGTTAATTTTGATGCTTTGAATTTAAATGAAACCCTTTCTCCATCTAGCAACTTGGATGCAACTACTTCCAAACCATTCTTACCCAAGGATTGGAAGTATGTAGATGCTCATCCTAAGGAGCTAATCATAGGAGACACATCTAAAGGGGTTTAAACACATTCTTCTGTTAAAAATTTTCGTGCCAACATCGCTTTTCTCTCCCAAATTGAACCTAAATGCATGGATCATCGTAATGCAAGATGAGTTAAATCAATTTGAGAGAAATGAGGTGTGGAAGCTTGTTCCTAGGCCAAATGACTATTTAGTTATTGGTACTAAATGGGTCTTTAGAAACAAGCAAGATGAATCCGATATCATGGTTAGAAATAAGGCTAGATTAGTGGCCAAAGGTTTCAACCAAGAAGAAAGTATCGATTACGAAGAAACCTTCGCTCCTGTGGCTCGATTAGAAGCCATAAGGATGCTCCTTGCCTATACTAGTATGAATAATTTTAAGTTGTTTCAAATGGATGTTAAAAGTGTTTTTCTTAATGGCTTTATTTTCGAAGAAGTTTATGTTGAACAATCTCCTAGATTTGAGAATGATAGTCTTCCTAATCATGAGTTTAAATTAACTAAAGCTCTCTATGGTTTAAAACAAGCCCCAAGGGCTTGGTATGAAAGACTTAGTTCATTTCTTATTAAAAATAATTTCTCTAAAGGCAAGGTCGATACTACATTGTTTATCAAAAATTTTAAAAATAATTTTTTTATTGTTCAAATTTATGTTGATGATATCATTTTCGGTTCTACGAATGAATCTCTTTGTGAATCATTTACTAAAAGTATGAGTCTTGAATTTGAAATGAGTTTGATGGGGGAATTAACTTTCTTTTGGGCTTACAAATCAAACAACTAAGTAATGATATATTTCTTAGTCAAATAAAATATGTCTTAGATTTGCTAGAAAGGTTTAATATGGATAGCTCAAAGGCTATCAACACTCCTATGAGCACCTCCACTAAGTTAGAAATTAATGAAAGTGGAGAAAACTTTGATCAAAAAGCTTATAGGGGTATGATAGAAAGTTTACTTTACCTCACCGCAACAAGACCGGATATCATGTTTAGTGTAGGACTTTGTGCTAGGTTTCAATCTAATCCTAAGATATCTCATCTTAAAGTAGTTAAGAGAATACTTAGATATCTTAAAGGAACCATAAATCTAGGATTATGGTATCCAAAATCTGAAAACTTTGAGCTAATTGCTTATGCTGATGCAGATTTTGCTGAATGTAGATTAGATAGAAAAAGCACTTTAGGAATATGTCAATTTTTAGGACACACACTTGTTTCTTAGACTTTCAAGAAATAAAATTCGGTTGCACTATCTACAACCGAAACTGAGTACATTGCAGCTAGTGCATGTTGTGCACAAGTTGTGTGGATGAAAAACACTTTAGAAGATTATAAGATTCATATTAAAAATATCCCCATAAAATGTGATAACACAAGTATAATATGTTTAACAAAGAATCTCATTCAACACTCTAGAACAAAATATATTGACATTAGGCATCACTTTATACGAGATCATGTCACTAATCATGATGTAATCCTAGAGTTTATTGATACAAAAATCAATTAGCCGATATTTTTACAAAGCCTTTAAGTGAAGAATAATTTGATTTTATTAGAAGAGAGTTAGGAATGTTAATATGTCTGAATGCATGAATCTGTTAAATTTCGGTTTCGGACTTTCTTGATTCTTTGATCACTCACTTAAATTATGTGCTGATAATTTTATGATGTGAATCTTACATGATGATAAGGTTGTGTGCTTCAATAACATGTTTACTTTGATGTTGAAAATTTTGTGCCTTGATGCTAAAAGTTTCTATAATGATGAGCATGTTATCATGATGCAAATAGTGATGAAAAGCTATGAAAAAATATTTTATAAATGCATGAAGTATTTATATGTTCGATTCATGAAAGTCATTGACAAATGCATCTCTCAGATTTATCACTTGTGAGTTTTTATTGAGAAATGGTTTTGATGTGATGCTCCTCTCATTATGAAGATTAATTCTTAGAATTTCTTTTATCCTTCATATGATGATTCTTTCTCATGAATTCTTTCTTAATGAAGGAAGAATTTTTATGATTTTTTATGAGATGAACACTTGCAAGAATGAGGATTTGATTTCACATGAATATTTTGATCCTTGTGAAAATTGAAGCATGATTTAATGAAACTCTTTTATCATTTTTAACTTCATTCAAAGTTGGTTCTCAATAGATTTTCCTCCTTTATTTCCTTCTTCATGCAAAGTTTTGATGATAAAAAAAAAAGAGGAAGAAGTTAATGAAAGCTATCTCCTTTATGTTTATAACTTTTAATGTTGAGAATTTTTTAATGATATCATGTCATGAATGCTTGAAATATGATTGGTATGAATTTTTTTTAAAATTTAAAATGTGACATGAATTTTTATCACACTTGCATTGTTGAATTATTCTCCTTTTTGTTGATGACAAAGGGGGAGAAATAATACTAAAATATGGTAAATTGATGATAAATGTATGTAATTTTATATTTGAAATGTTTGCATGTTAACCTTTCTTCATCATGATAAGATATCTAGAGCTTTACTTGCAATTTTACAAATTGATATCTTGTCATAGAATGATGAATTACTATGTTTGTCAGCTTTCATATTTGAAATATCAGACTTGAAAATGGATGTCATGCCTTGACATCATTTTGAAAATGTTAGATCATGATTGGAATCATGATATATATATTTATAAGTTTAAATGAACTTAACTTATCAATATGTCTCTTGAATTCAAAGGCAATGAATTCAAGAATGTCTTTCTCAAGTATGGCATATAGATAGGGGGAGTTAAGGTTAACTCCGTTATCAATTGATTGTCATCATCAAAAAAAAGGGGCGATTGTTGAATCTCGGATTTCGATGATGAAGTCAATTATAATTTATTTGATCTAATCTATATGTTGAGAAAAGTGTGCAGGATTAACTACGATGGCAGTAAGACATAAAGCAGGTGTTGTGCCAGAGTCAAGATCGAGATCACGTTGGGAGTTTGAGAGTTCGTTAGAAGTCCGGACATTTGTTGGAAGTTCTCCCGGAACCAACCGAGAAGTCCAGGAGCTTGCTATAGAAGCTCATCGGAACTCGCCAAAAAGATCGTCGCAAAGCCCAGGAGCTTGCCGGGAGTCCGTCGGAGCATTGCCGAGAGTTCGTCGGATGTTCGCCGGAAGTACGCCAGAAGTTCGTCGGAAGAGCAATTGACGCACCAGAACAAGAAGTGCAGTAAACATGTCTTAATTGTCATAGTTAGAGTGTAAATTAAGTTAGGATTGAGAGGTAATCCCACTAACTTAATTAGGGGCCACCTGGGCCTTTGACAGGGCTGAATTGGGCCGAATGGAGCAACCTATTCAGCCCCTAAATTTTGGGCCAGCGGTGGCATCGCCTGGGATACTCGATCTTCTAGGAATTCTGGGCGGTGGTACCTCCCCTGTTAGGCAGTGGCACCGTCGGCAGTTATTGCTGCTAGCGGTGGTACCACCCCTATCAAGCGATGGTACCGCCCAGCCTGAGCGGTAGTACTGTCCAGTGTTAGATGTCAAGTGATAGTATTGCCCAATAATGGCGGTGGTACCGCTAGTACCCCCGAAATCTGGGGTGAGAGACTTCTTTGCTCTATTTTTTAAAGCATTGGGGTCTATAAATACCCCACCCTTTTCTGCATGAAACGACAACAAATCTTGATATATTCTTGAGTCTTTGAAGTGTTAAAGAGTTGTAAAAGTTCTAGAGTTCTCCTCTTCCGTTTCTTAAGTGTTGAGATCATTCAAGAGAGGAGTGAAACTTGTAAGGGTTGTCTCCTAAACCCTGCAAAAGGAGAAAAGCTATAAAAGGTGGTTGGCCTTCGCCTATTGAAGGAAGGCCTCTAGTGGATGCCGGTGACCTCGTTAGAGGAGGAAGCCGAAAGTGGATATAGGTCACGTTGACTGAACCACTCTAAAACTCAGTTTGCATTTACTTTAAGCAACTTTCTTTTATAGCAAACTGTCTCTCCTCCTTACTGTGCTTTAACTATGTCTACATATGCTTTCATGTAAACATCTTCCGAGATTGGCTTTAATCGTACAAAGACTTTACGAAACCGACGCTTTTTATTTGTGTAATTTGTATTGCTGCAAATCACCTTAGTCTTCTCTTATACTTTC